>NW_008604740.1:4266-43466 GCF_000691845.1 Merops nubicus
TTTCCAGGGAAGAGCCTTATCATATGTGTTGGACATTAGACAGGCCAGATCCACATCCACAACACTGACATTTACAAGGTTAAAGCAATGTTTGCAGTACAGTCTCTGCATATTCCCTGGAAGCTGGGTAAACGAGCTCTCCTTTTCTCCCAGGGGGAGAGTGGTGAGGCAAGGGGCTGAGAAGCTTTTCAGAAGCTAAGAAATGAGTCTGGAAAGTATGTGTCCACACGGGATACATCACTGGCAGTGAGGAAGATACAGGGAACAAGTACTTACAAGACAATCATAGAATCATAGAATCACTATGGTTGGAAAGAACCTCTAGGATCATCAAGTCAAACCTTCATTCCAACATTTCCACTAGACCATAGCCTCAAATGTTACAGTTCAAAACACAAATAATAAAACATCTGCACTTTATGTCCATTACAGTTTTCTTGAAAAAAAAAAAAAAAAAAAGAGAAGTTCAAAATAATATTTCATACAAGTTTAAAGTTTGCATGAAACAAGCTTTATGAATTTGAATTAGGTGTAATCATGAAGGGAGACAAGTAAAAAGCTAAACTCAGCATGATCATGTGGCTGAACGCACAGACACTCCAGGCAAAGGCAGGCTCCGTAACACTGCAGGCACCCTGCAGGGGTGGCTGGTTGATTTTATTTAGCTACATCTTTTCTCCTGCCTTCCCTGCGTGCTCAGAGATTTCTTTCAGGCTTCTGTGGGAGTGGTGCTCACACCAGAGAGTAAGCTTTGGCATTATGGGCAGGAGAGGGGTACACAGCACAGATCCAGGGGGTACTGGAGCAGGTGCCCAGGCGGAGGCAGGGGAGGCTGCGGGGCAGCCTCTGTGGGGGGTTGCCCCAGGCTGCCCCATGTCGGACACAGCTGGATCTAGCTGGTTCCAGCCAGCTCTGACTAACCCACTGCAGGGCGTGGCTCAGCCCTGTGGCCACAATGGTGGCACCTCGGTGAGACTGATGGGAAAGCCTCACCATGGCGGGAGTCTCAGAGGAGCTGGGTACGGCCTGTGTGCCAGGCCACGCAGGGGATAAAGCAGGCTGTGACTGACCACAGCTGCTTCGAAGAAGCTTTCACCTTAAAGGGTGTTGGTGGGTGGACTTTTTTATTAAATGGGCACCTATCAACAGCTGAGGGGGTCAAATGGTGGTGTAGATGTTTATTCTGGAGTTAGAATCATAGAATCATTAAGGTTAGAAAAGACCTCTAAGACAATCAAGTCCGACCATCAGCCCAACACTACCATGACCACCAAACCATGTGCTCATATACCATGTCCACACATTTTTTTAACACCTCCAGGAACGTGACTCCACCACCTCCAATTGCAGCCCATTCCAATGCCTCACCACTCTTTCAATAAATAAATTCTTCCTAATACCCAATCTAAACCTCCTCTGGTGCAACTTAACTCTATTTCTCCCTGTCCTATCACTATTCGTTAAAAGATTGTGAATGTCTCTGGTCAGCCATACCAGCTGAGTGATCAGTCAGCGGGGAGTGAATACCTGGCCCAGTCTAATGCAAAGTATAAAAACTAGGTAGTTAGCAAAAGTATTTTTAAGAGAGCAAGGGGCTTGAGCTGGCCTCAACCCACATGTGCTGACCTGGTGCCTGGGGTGCCCCATGGCCTGACAGTGAGAATTATTACAGGCACTGGTAATGGGAATCACGTTAGTGTCAGACTGAACTCTATATTGCTGTATTTTGTTAAGGGTAACTTACATTAGTGTGATGTTATGCAATACATTTTGTATCACTCCGTTAAATCAGATATCCTGTGTAACATCAACCATCTTCAGAAAAGTAAATTTGATATTAAATATGACACTCTGAATGTGTGGAATAGCTGAAGGGAGTTGGTCAGGGAGTATTGCACACTGGCACCCTGGGGAAGTGTACTTTAGAAAAGGTAAAATATTACCCACCAGTGAGAGGGAAAAAAATCTGTGAGGAACAGTCCTGAAAGCATCAAAGACAGAGCAGACAAAAAGGAGGAAATACTCCAGTGCTTGGGCACAGTCCCCTGTGTAGTCCCTGGAGTGACCACGCTCAAGCAGGAATCCACACTGCAGCCATGGGAGGACCCCACACTGAAGCAAATGGATGTGCCCTGAAAGAGCTGTGGAGAGCCCATGCTAGAGTAGGGGTCAGAGAGGAGAGGAGCTGTTATGGACTGACCACAGCCCCTGTTCTCCATCCCCTGCACTGCTTGAGGGGAGGAGGTAGAAGGGTCTGGAACAAAGGCATGACATTGAGGCTGGAAAGAAGGGACAGGGGAGGATGTGGTTTATGATTGCCTTCTTGTTCCTCACCATTCAAGTCTATTTCTTATTTGCAACAAAATAAATCAATGTTCTCTAAGTTGAGTTGGTTTTGCCTGTGGCTTGTTACTTTTTAAGTCATCTCCCTATCTTTATCTCAATACACAAGCTTTTTAATCTTATTTTCATCCCCTGTCCTGCTAATGAGGGGGAATGAGAAAGCAGCTGAATGGGCACCTGACAGCCAGTCACAGCCAACCCACCCCAAGGGGTTTGGACCACTTCTTCAATAAGGACAATTACTTAAAAGCTTCCTTACCATATACAGGTCTCCAAAGTGAGTATGGAAAAAAAACCAAACCAAACCAAACCAAACACCACTAAAGGGTTGCATTTCTAAGAACAATGATCAGAATCATTCTGTTCCTTTCTTCAGGTACTGGCCTATGCCTGCCATGAAGCCAACGGACTCTAACATTTTAAACTTGGTTTTATGGGAGGCGAAATTGACGAAAACGACAAAAAACACTACTGAAGGGTTTAATTCGTTCTGTTGTGCTGCACCTTTTACCCAAGTAGCCCTATAAACACCTTAGAACTTTGGGAGCTTTCTCAAGCATGGTGAGAGGTGCTTTTTCTGGGATGAAAGAGAAGTTTCACAGGAATCATAATACAACAACAAAGCACACAGTAATTTTAGTTCTATCCCATTATTTCTGCTCTCTTAATTGTCATCAGTGTTACAAAAGCACAATTATATGATATACCATAGTCGACCTAGCTATTTGGTGTGCATATTCCAAAAGACTAATTCCTCGGGCACTGCTAAACACAGAGTCTAACTGGGCTAATAACTGAGGTGAAATATCTTCATACCACAACACTCCAAATGCAGGAAATCTGGAGCAAACAAACTCCTCAAAAGCTGAGCAGCTACGGGCTTAAAATTTACTTCTGATCAAGAACTTCAAAAGCACCTGATAACCAGAAGGAAGCCTGCCATACACTTCCTGCAGAGTACTCCTTATCTTCTTCAATTCTAATTAATCTTTCAAGCTGCTTCATTTCCACCTGGGAAAAACAACAGTGGCAAAACCTGCATCTTACAGGCTTATTCATGAAGCAGCATTTTCCCAAAACAGTCAGCATTGCCACCATTCCTACAGACTCAGTTTTGGCAAAAAGGCCCATAAATTACTCCCTAGCAATACATCCTAAATAATGCTTACCAATTCCCGGTGAAACATATAGTACATTCAATTCATCGTGTGGTACTGAAACTAATAACTATGCAATGTCTGTGTTAAAACTATCTGCAAGATAAATCCAAATACATGGAAGCAGTAGAATTTAAAGTAAATTAAAATACTTGGCAGTTTTGTTTTTCAGCACACATACGCTAATGTGCATTCCGTTTAAAGACTTTTTCTCCATTAAAGTTTTACCATTTAAAAATCTCCTTGGGCCGCATCCTGACAGGCATCTTTTGCCACCTTCACAATTTATTTCAATAGTATTAAGCTAGGACTTACTTGATTGCAAAACCAGAAGAGCTCATTAGAATTTTTAGTCTTACTTGCTGTATAAGATGGCTGTATTTAAAGACAACAAATGGCGACAGCTCCGTCACGTCCCTAGGTGGGTAGCTCCAGTAGTTAATTACACTTACAATTAAAAGTCTGTTCTTTATTTTGATTTTTTTCTAACTTTCTTAATTGCATAGCTACAATCCTATAATGCCTTTGTCATCCAACAGGCCTCCAGGGAAGGGCAGCTTCTTTTTATAGCCTCACCAACTTTGCTTCCCTGAAAATAGTTGTATGAAAATGTTTACTATGAGAAATGGTGCCCTCTGGCTCCTACACTTTTGAAGGTGCAGTGGCTCAGGAAGCTTTAGTTCCCTTTCCATTATTTTGCATGTTCATTTTGTTCCATATATAGTGAAAAGCAATTGCTCTTTGTCAAATACACGCAGAATTACGCACACACAAACAGATACACACAGATTGATTCCCTAACCCTGTCTGCCTCCTAGGTGTATTTAAGAACCTGCTTGGACAAATATTTTGCAATTCCTATTGCAACTTGGAAAGAATAAGCAAATAAAAAATTTCCCTATTTTTTTGGCTGCAAGAGCACAATTCAAAATGCAGCATCAGATAGATTAGAAAATAACTGTAAAACATTTGTTTGCGATTTCCTAGAGTAGTGGGATTAATTACAAAAGGAAGAATATTTTGGCACATATGACAGAGACAACTGGGGTCACTTACCCAAATCAATGAAAAAAATATATGGCTACTCAAAACAATTACACAAACATGGATATCACATAACCATTACTCACTTTCTGTGCCCATTCTTCAGCATTTTCCTTGGGATGCTGTATAAAGCCTCCTGAGATGGAATATTTTTGCAATTTGGTCCACTTTATTTGCTAGGAGAAGGACACAATAATAATAATAATAAGACTATGCAGTATAGAGTCTTTTGAAGTAAAATCACATCAGGAATAAAGCAAAAATAGGACACTTCAACTGTGAAGAAGACTGCTTCCAAGGGCTTTAGAGAAAACTCCTAAAGACAGAATTACAGTAACATTCTCCATATAGTGCCCGAAATCCACACTGAGCTTTGCTTTCTGTAAAAGCACCACTGGAATCAGCAGATCCATCCACAATTAAGGTGTGGATCCAGAATTAAGCCACAGTGGGATGAACTGGAAGTCAGCATTTTCTGAACTATATATATATATGGTTGTTTTCTTTTTAAATTTATTTTTTCACATTTTAAAAAAATAATATCTAAATTAATTCAAAATATGTACATTACATTTTCTGCTCACATCTCCACACATCTGCAGTGTTGCTGACCCTGCTTGAATTTCTGCACAACACGTAGGTGTGGAATCCCTTCAACTCTGTATATTTGTTTGCAGAATCTGTTGATGTCAAGTAACAATCTCCTGTCTATTGATGTCAAGTTACAATTTCCTGAACTGTAGTGTACATAAATTACTTTATTGATCTGAAAAAATCCAAAAGATGTGGGAGAAATAAAGCAGGAGTAAGTAAACCATAAAAAAAAAATCCAACCCTTTCTACACATCTGTATTAACTGCTCATAGAAATAAAGGCTGTTGCTCTGTTAAAGCTGAACATTGCAGAGAAACTCCTCTTATGGAATTTTCTTCTGTGATTATATCCCTTGGAGCATAAATTATAGAATAAATACAGGGTAGCTGCTGAGATTTAGCATCATTTGTCGTAATGACTGGGTGGCTCAGTCCACTGGAAAACTACGGTAACATCTCGCACTGTATACTGCCCTTCAGGAATTGCAATTTCACAGTTTGATTCCCAGCCCTGCCTTGCAGGGCTGCTACTCTAATGAGTTTCTGGATCTTCACACACCATGTGAAGGACTCTCTTTGCTGTAGTTTCCCAATAGGGAATGCAGAAAACAGTAGCGGAAAAAGTAGTTAAAGAAAAGCATATCAATGCTGAGAGGACAGGAGAAAGCACTCAGAACACTTCACCAGAGGCAAAAGTGGACTTGTCTTATTTTCTGCTGCACTGTCATTGTCTTTTTTTAATTTTGCATTTTATTATTTCAGAGCACCAACACACTTATTTTTGCACAGCTGAAGTGCAGAGATCACTTGGGGAAGTGGGTAGTGTTGTAGTTTTGCATTGGTCATGAGTGCTAATTGCAAACCATGACTTTATGCACTGGCAAGAGCAACGAAATTGAAAGAACTGGGAATAAGGGTATCAGGAAACTTCAGCTGAGGGGGAAAAAAAAACCCAACAATTTAATGCATACAAGCTTTAGAATAACTTTCTTACAAATTTGTTCATATTTCTTTTCAGAGCACTCCAAACATTATTTCTCTTAGTGTCTTTTGGTCAGAGGAAGAAACTGCATACTTGGCGTAACCTCCTTCATTACCTGATTGTCTTTACATAACTGTTTGTCGATGTTAGAGTGACACCTTAATATGGCAAGGCTGTAAACCTCAGCTGCCTTTCCAAATGGTCACTAAAATCTCAAGTGCATTTGTCCAAGGCAACAACATTTTTATAGCCAGCAAAGAAAATATGGCTATATGTTAGGCCTGAAATATTTTACTTTCCAGAAAAAAAAGATAAAAGAGAAAAAATAAACCTATGGGTGAACATAAGGAAGATGGTGGGTGGTCATTCCATTCTTATACTTTGAGATTTTCTGTAAGTTGCTGTTTCAAAAGCACTTTCATAATTAAAAAAAAAAAAAAAAAAAAAAATCCCATTTTAGGCTTGTTTACAAATGATAGCTGAAGAGCACAAGCAATTCAGCACAATTAAAATGTAAAGGTGAATCCACAAAAGGATGAGTGCAGCTAAGCATGCAAAACTGCCTGCAAAAGATTCCTCACACACAGGAAATGCAGATTATTAGTACATGGCATGTCACAACCACATCTCCAGTAAAGATTACTATAAAAACTCTTAACTGTTCTGTGTGTTGAACAGGTAGGAGAGAAGAGAAACACACTCCTCACAGAAATAACAATACCAGTATAAAAGTTATACATAGATCCAGATTAAGATCACAAACCAAAACAGTCTTCCCAAGGAACATTTTTGGGAATGAAATTTAGAAAAAATAGCAACAACAACAAAACTATTTAAAAAAAAAAAAAAAAAAAAAAAAAAAAAAGAGACAGGGTTCTAAGAGTGCCCTGCAGAATTACCACAGTGTTTTAGAGAGTAAAATGATATAAAATAAATGTCGTATATTTGAGGGGATGGGCAGGATGGGAAATAGAGATCTAAATCAACCATAACAATTGGAAAATTACAAATGTATATGCAAATCAATGTATGTAGACTAGGTAGAAGTATCCAAATGAAGAGTGATGCATTTCTAACCCAGTTGCTGGTTCTGTCAAGCAGAAACAAAAGTAAAAGATCTAACAGCTGGGATAGGAAATGAGCATATAAACCTGCTGCAATCAGGATTATTCCTAATAGCCAACTGAAATTTCCCGGGTTACAATTTGGGAATAGGCTATTGCTTCTTGTGCTATCACCATACACCAGGCTGGCTCTGCCTCCCCCACTCTGTCCCAGCAGGCAGCTGCAGGAAGCTGCAGACAGCAGTAAGATCTCCCTCCCTGAGCCCTTCCCTTGTCCAACCTTATCAAGCCCAGCCCTAGCAGCATCTGCTCGTACACCCTGTAACCCAGCCCTGACCAGCACAGTGGCCCATCACTGGGGTCCATTCAGTACCTCAGTGGCACTTTTGTACTGGAGAGCCCCAGCTTGAGCACAGTGCTCAAGATGCGGTCTCATCAGTGCTAAATAGAGGGGGAAATCATAGCCTGCTGCTATATTCCTAGTGGCTTATTGCAGAAAGTCACACTTGCCCTTGATGAGCTCCAGGAGTTCCCTGCCAGCCCATTCCAGCTTGTTCAGGCCTCTACAAAAGGCTGCCTTGCCATCTTGCTTATCCCCTAGTTTAGTATCGTGCATGTATTTGCTGAATGAACCACATCTCATCATCCGGGTTGCAAATAGAGAGATTAACAGAATTGTCATTGGTATTGATTCCTTAGGGAGACCACTCATACACAGGAACTATTTCAACTTCAGGTGGCTGATCACTACTCTTTAAGGCTGATGATACAGCCACATTTCACTCACTTCACTATCCACTTCTCCAGCCCATATCTCTCTAATTTAGCGACGGTGGTACTATGGGACATCATCTCATTTTATTGCAAGAAGTACCTGAAATCTGCAATGGCTGTTTCCAGTTAACCTTCTCATTCTTCATGTGTCTGGAAATGGCTTCCACAATCATAGAATCATAGAATCATAGAATCATTTCGGTTGGAAGGGACCTCCAAGATCATCAAGTCCAACCATTGAGCCATTAGGGCTCTAAAGTCCTCTGCTAAAACAGATCAGAATCTGTCAGGGTTGGAAGGGACCACAAGGATCCCCCAGTTCCAACCCCTCTGCCATGAGCAGGGACACCTCCCACTAGATCAGGCTCCCCAGAGCCTCATCCAGCCTGGCCTTAAAGACAATTTGCTCCAAAGTCTTCCCAGAGCCTGAAGAGAAGCTGATGAGCCTGCAGCTGCCCACATCCTTTCTTCTTTCCCTTCCTTACAACAGATGTGAAGTTTCCTTTTGTCCAGTAAACTCTCCATCACCTTGACCTTCCCAGGATAATAAACAGCATCCTTGCAGTGACATTGGCCAGCTTCCTCAGCAAGCTTGAATACATCCCTTTTGTGCCCCAGGGACTTGTATACGTCCAACATTATCCCCATGGGTATCACTGTTAGGACAGTAGATAGCACTGCCAAAGGAAGAGGGCTCTGCAGTATGAGCTAATCTTCTACCACTGGCCGTTATGGAAAACAACTGAGTAGTTCTGGCAGTGAAATATGGCTGTCTGTTGTTAAATTGCTCTTCAATTTGTTCAAATTGATAAAGGAGGGCAGGTCAGTGGAGACAATGCAGAATGGATTAAATTCTTCACTTAGCCAGAAAAGCAATCACATTTATTTCTCCCTAAATTTGTCATGAAGAAGACCCAGAGGACTTGAAGCTAACAATGCCACTTTAGAAACATTGTTGTGCCAAAATAAAGGCATGAAGATCTCCCTAAGCAATATAGTAGGATTTCATCCAAATCCTGGATTTCTGTTACTCTGCTTCTTCAAAGGATCATCTCTTTCCCACTCCAACCTCCAGCAAAAGCAATGGATTTGGGATTGAAAACAGTGCAATAACAGCAGGGATGAGGGGAAAGATGGGAAAGAAAATTATAAAAATAGAGCGGTCGTCCCACTAGACACAGGTAACGGCCAGCTTCTCCAAATAGAATGTCATATAAACAGCATGCTGAATTAACTTTAGACCTTTTTAATTTCTTATTTCAAATTAAACTGCCTCTAAATGCCCACCCACTTTAAGAAAGACAATTTAATTAACTCCCTGAAGATAAATTTGAAGAGATGTGTCAGCCACCCCCTTAAGGATAGGTAGTGAGTGCACTGTCCAAAAGAAGAAACTAGAGGAAAACAAACACTAAGGATGCTAAAGCCTATTCTGTAACTGCTTTATGTCATCTGTGGTGAACAAAGCAATGAAGAATGAAACCGTCCCATCAGCTTTAACGGCTAAGGGATCACCATGGGTATTTTTCTTTTAGTAACACTCCTTACTGTCTCAGTATTCATGGTGATGCTATTTTTGCCAATTTCGCCAGCTCCACAGGGAAGACTCCTGATTTTCTTTAGCCCAAACACCAGAACTAGGCAGAAGTTTTGCTAAAGATGGCATGACAAGAGGTGAAATGAGGAATTCTCCAGGCATCAGGACACTTTCAGCACATTCCTTGCATTCAAAGGACATGTCATTGGCCAAACCAGTCTGGATAGCCATCATGAGCATAAGAAACCCTTCATGACTAATTCTGGACGTCACATAGCCCACACTGCACAGTCCACTATTCTTGTTTTTCACATCTGATCTGGATTTTGCTACTCCAAAACCATTAAAGCACCTCATTAAATACTCAAAGGATCACTAAGCCATCAGTCTACAGTAGGAGCCAAAACTGCATTTACTTTCTTTTCTTTAATCTCCTGGACCTTAATTGCCATATTGACAAAAAAAGAAACAGTTGTTTACCTTCTAAAATCTCAGGAGTGCCTGCCAAATTAATCCTTTTAAGCACTGTTTCTTCATCTCCAGAAACAACTAAGTAGCATGCAAAGCAGCAAGATACTCCCTTAAGAAGCAGTAAACATACCCAATGCTTCAAAATTAACCTCAACTATTATAAGTTGTCAAAGATCTGTTCTTTCATAGTCCAGAGGTTCCAAAAGGTGGGTGGTTTCTTAAAGTTGTCAGGAGACTTTGAAACTTTTACTCAAAGGAGTTCTATTACCTAGGTTTATATATATGCAGTGGCCAAACATACAGAGTGGTGGTAGTGGAGCAGTGTTATCTAAGCGATTTGCTCACAGAAACTTAAAGCACAAAGAGACCAAAATTAGATTCCTGACAAACATGAGAACAACCTGCATGTTGCAAAGCCAGGCAATGCTCTAAAGGCTATGTCCTAAAGTCAGTACTACATATTTTAGAGCACAACTGTTTTCCTCCCAAGACTGATTTGTCATCCACTCTGCTGATAAATTTGAAAGAGATGGAATTTTGTATAAAAATTCTTATCCTCTAACTGAAACATAAAGAAAAAAGGGTTTTCTCTTAGATGATGTTTACACTTCAGCTGCAAAGGAAGTGAAGTCTGCTACAAAAAACGGGACAAGCAATACAGTACCAAACCAGGAGCATGTTGATGGACTTTAGTTACAATCAGCAATATGACTGAAGTACCCTGAATGATTTGCAACTGTTCTCCTCACATTTCCCTCTACTTACTTTGAGGTAAGTGAAGGTTCCCTTGAGACAGTCTTTGCCATTGTGTCTGCAGCAGGAAATATACCTAAAATTGTTCTGCCAGAACTGAAGCAGCTTGTTAATGGACGGAAGTTTAAATCAAGAAGCAGCTGCATGTTTAGATGCAATTCAGAATATGGGATGTAATACAACCACTTTCTTTGTACCCTAAGGCCTCACCTTTTTTTTTAAGGTTCTCAGCAGAACCTTTATATCGTCCCCTGCTGCCACCTTTAAATTTCAATGATTCCCAGATGTTCTCCCTAGTGTTATTTCAGCCTAGGAAATTTAAAAGCTTTTTTTTGCACTAAGGAGGCTGTAACCAAGGCAAAAGGAAAACAAATTTGAGAGGACATAGGTGAGAAAGGAGGCTGTGGGTGCTAAGTTCTGAGCAAGATCAGTGGTGAATGAATGGGTGTCAGACTGATATCTTATGCCAATGGCCACAAGATCTTACATGGTTGCAGTCAACACAGCAGAATTTCTGCTCAGTTCCAGTAGTATTTCTGCGCTTACTGTTACTGGTATCACAGTTATTACGTAGCTACACCATTGTTTTAGGCCCACCAGGAGCACTTGCAGCAGAAGTGAAATCAGGAGTGCAAAAGGACACATTTTGTCAGTGCCTTACTTTACTTAGACACACGTATCGGGACGCAAGTTGTGCTGCTGAATGTCTGGAAGACAGCCTTTCCGTAATTCTCAACCCAATATTTGAAAGTTTCTTAAAATATACAAGAAGATATAACACTGAATTTACAAAAGAAGTCTCTCATATTCTTCTCACAGTGTAAGCCACATCTTACTTATATATGTCTTCAGGCAAGTAATAGTACTGCAGTAGCAACTAAGTAAGTAAGGTTGTTGTACAACCTTACTGCTTAGAATAGAGAGTCAAAGAGCAGGGTTCTTTTCATATTGCAAATTCATTATCTAACTCCTCAAGATCATGAAAAGAAAAACGAGCTGGTTTAGAAAAACAATTTAGGATAACATTTCACTTTAGATGTGTTCTCCAGTCATTAACTGGTCATTCCATTATGAAAAAGTCTGACATTTTTACCTTACTGCTCAAGACTGATCTTAACTTGAGGCACAATTTGTCTGTTGGCAAACAGTTGCACTGGTCCCATTAGTTCTGCTGTGGATGGAGTAGTGTTTCCATGGAGAATGTCTAACTGTATTAAATATAAAAATATCAGCAGTAGCCAGAAGCCCATGTACTTCAAATTCTGTTAACAGCAAATAGGTTCAACAGTTGGCACTAATGAAGGAAAAAAAAAATCTGAAACTCTCAGTAAGGAAAGGCATAGAATCATAGATTGTATTAGGTTGGAAAGGACCTCTAAAGGCCATCTAGACACCAGAGGGATAGCACAATTTCCCCTCAGAACGTGACCATTTTCTGTCTTTATGGTCTTTTGCAGCTTCAGAGTGCACACAGCAATTTGCATTCTAACCCAGCAAGCAATAAGCTAAAAATAGTATTGAAAATCTGCTCTGTGGATACAGTGCTCTAGGAACTTTACATTTAAGCCTGGTTTTTTCCTAGCAATTATAGACAGTGTCACAGAAAAAAAGACTAGGGCTTATCACTCTTTGCAAAAGAGGTGTTTCCATTTGCAAGAGAAACCATGTGTCTTTCATATATATTAATGCACCAGCATGCCTGTACACATTCACTTCAAATTCTTGGTATCCTTCTTGCCTTGATGTCTACCCCTGCACCAGGAAACAAAAGGATATACATATAATGGAACTGCATTTACCTTTCAGAAATCATCAGTGAAGACTGTTCTTCAGCATTTCTGAAGTCCCAGGCACCACAACTTTTAAAGTTTTTTCCTTGTACAACAACCCCTGCATTGCATAGTCCTCTATGGTAACTATGTATTGAGAAGTCTGGTTTAGATAAGCACTGAGAAATCTACAGACCTAAATGCAAGGTGTAAACCAGAAGAAGATAAGATCAGATAGGCAAAAGATTGCTACTACTGGAAAGTGTAACAGAAATCAAGATGGGCATGTAAACTAGTGACATCAGTCAGAACACAGTACTGCTCTGAGTGGGCCCTTCAGGAGGCTGGTGATCATTATCAGTATTTATATTTTGATGTACAGGACAAATGGTAGGTAGAGTGTACTATGGCATAGCAGTTATGGCTAAGCTTGCTGACAGAAACCAGAAATATTCCCTCATTCATTCACTAACTTTTTTTCTTTCCAATGCATCCCGCTGACTCCTGAAAATAGGGTTGATCTCCCCACTAGTTTTTGAAACAGGAGCTCTTTCGGAGAACAAGATCCTTGCCATCACAGGCCATTTGCACCTCTCATCACAGACAGAGAGGAACACAACAGTGAAGCTACCATCAACACAGATCTGTGTTAAAGGAGCTGCTGTTGAAAGTGTGGATCCTTCAGAGAGTCAGTTTTTTTCACCAACAGTTTTTGTTTTATTGAGAGGGACAAAGATACATGTTAGAGAAAAGCTTTTAAGGGAAGGTTTCCATTCAGCTTTTCTAAAAGAAGCCTTAGGGTTGGAGGCTTTGAGCAACACAGAGGAAACCTAAAAGTCTGCAGGCTGTGAGAGGGTGGCTCACTACCCAGAGCTCTCATGGGATTTGCCTGACAAACCTGGGCTACCCAAGTGTTAGCTTGATAAAATATATGACTCCCATCAAAAAGTGTGTTTAGACTCTAGCTACATGCACCCCAGCTACTACTGTCTTTCTTACAGGGGGAAAAAAAATAAAAAATTTAGAAACTCTCAACTTGGGAGCTGGCAGGAGCAAAGTGCAGCTTTTGTTTGTTTCCCTGCATCCTGCTTCCAGGGAACCTGAGGAGAACAACCTCCTGCCCTTACCGTGGCAGAGGCTGGCAAGGCAAATGGCACATTCTCCGAGTTTCAGAGCAGAACATAGGGAGTGCCTTATCTCTCATAAAGAAGAGAGGATTTCATATCACTTACTGAACCCTGCCAGAAGATCAGTTAGAAGCAGAATCAACAAAGAAAAGCAGAAAAAACACCCATTTTTATGGTACCAGGTAGACAATGTCTAGGGCTAAAGTTTGCATTGAAGCTGCAACAGCCTTACCACACCAGCTAGAAGATGCTATGGTGGTCTCTGTAAAAAGAGATGAATAGTGTAAATACCCTGATAGTTTGATTACCCTGAGTAGTAAAAATGTTCAAAATTGTGTTTTGTGCCATTTCCTGTATAGAAGTATTGTTTGACTGCCTGGATGCTACACTACAGGTATTTAAATAGCTGCTCTGTCAATGCTCTGGAGTGCACGCCTCAGGCACCAAAGGCACTTGACCAACCCAATTATTATTCCATCCACAGTCTGTTATTCTGCCCCACCACACTGACATATCACCATATTCCTGCCTTTGGCTGTACTTCCAAAATACAAATGCCTCACAGGACTCAATCTGTACCAAGCTACATCAAAGAAGCCATCCATTTTACCCAGGATATTACATTTCCAGCTCAACAGTTCAGTTCCCTGTCAACAACCTGGCATCCTTTCTCTCTGCCTTCTCATCATAAACTGTTAGGAAACAAACCCAGCCCCAAACAACCCCCATATGTACAGACCCTCAAAATGGCTTTTCCCATTTCCTGCTCCATTGAGTGTGCTGCTCTTACCCTCTCCTTTTCAAAAAGGAAAGCAACCATTTATGAGGAAATTGTTAGACCTATTGTCTCCCAAATAATCAAGTCTCTTATAGCAGACAGTTCTCCTTTGGGAAAGTTTGTTGCTAAATGTCAGCCGAACAGCAGCGCAGCATTTGGTTCAAAAATACTGCCCACTTCTGAGATTTGACACCCCTTCTGATTTCAGTGACCCTGTAAGTCAAGCAATCATACCAGGACTGAAATGTTTTTCTTCTCTGTGTCTCTTGCCTATAAATACTGTTCTAGTTGCTCTTATTTAAATGCACTATTAAACCTGATTGCAAACTGGCCGAAAGAATAAAAATAAAATAAATTTTTAAAATATTTTAAAGAAAAAAGCTATATTAGCTAACCAGTGCACTTTACACTGAGGATCTTCTCACCTGGGAAAGTTAGTTCAGGTACACTGAAGTGGTGAGTGACATAGGACTTTACCACTTTCCAACCTGACTGAATTACCATGTTAGCATCTCTTCCAAGTGGTACTAGCTTTCTGCAAAGCAATTGATACTGGTAAAACCTTCAGGACTAGTTGGACTGCTAGTTCAAATGATCATCAGTCTTTCTTGTTTTGCTGTTTCCCTCTGTAGCAGCTGAATCCACATATCTCATCCGAACATTTAAAGCTAAAGGCAGCAAACCCACCAAATGTGTCCAAGTGTCCAGTGGTAGCACAAAGTACTACCATAGTGACACAAGAGTCATTCTTACAGTGAAAAAGAAAACTGTGTTAGAAAGGATTTGTTTGGGATTTTTCTTCCATGCTGGTTATTTTTTTGACCTACCCGTTACTGACACTAAATAGAAGTCTTTCAGCTCTTTCTGAGAAGAACTATGTCTATATCAGTGTGCTGAGTTGTGCCATAAAGAATACAACAATCGATGATGCCTGCATTACATGGGAGTTGTCAACAATACATGAAATATCATGCCTCTGTTTTCTGCATCCTCCAAAGTTACAGCTTTTGGGTTTTTGTCACCAGCAGTGACAAGCAGCCACTTCATTTCCTTTCATCTCAACTTGGATTTGTACTACGCCATTTTCTCCAAAGTCTTATTCTACTTTTGGTAAGAGTAGGGCAAAAGCATACAAAGAGAATAAAAGTTGTCTTTCCTTGAACCTCTTGAAGGAGATATATGCCTCAGCTGGGATGAAGACATGCAAGACCCAAAGAATAAGGTAAGGGAGCAGTCAAGCCCAAGAGATACAACCTCGTGAACACTGACTTCTGGTTTTGCCTGCATGCTGTCAGCCATTTCCAGAGTAAGGAAGGAGGGCATGTGGCCACAAAAGCAAACTAGAGATTTCCCCACAAATGAAACATTAATATGAGAGAGGATGTCTTATGCAAATTAACAGTTGCATAAATTATTTCCTAAAATGAGTCCCATCAAAATGTGCAAACTTGCAGCTTTGTAACTCTGCTGAAATCAGCAGGCTAAGAGATCACTACACACAAGCACTTTTTAGAGTAGCATATCTTAGTTCACCGATACTGACTGAAACAATTAAAATCTTCATTAAGCTATAGGCACACAGGTAATCCTGCAAATTTGACACAACCAATATAGAAGCCTAGCAGATATTTGGCAAATCATACTGTTTGATTAGCTCATCTGTCATAACCCAATGATCTTTGAAAGGCAGATGTGCACCATGCAATGATTTTTACTTTCTGCCTTGCTTACTAAAAACTGTTGCTATAATTTTATTTGATGTAGAATAAAATGTAGTTTATTGTGGCCTTTTATTCCATGGCTCACAAGTCCCTTTTAAAGTAGTCCTCTCTCAGAAATATACTCTACCTACATTTTGATCAGGAAAGATTAAAAAAAGAAAAAAGCTAAGACATGCCTTTTTTTTTTTTTTAAAGCGGGATAGCAGTTTTATAAGCATTCCCAACAACAACGGTCTTTGTGCAAAACAGAATAAATCACTGCAAAGCTGTAAACACTCAAACAGCATGTATAGCATTAATGTTTTCCTTTGTCCTTTTAAAGATTTATTGTCTTTGAAGATAGAGCCTCTCAACAGTTCACCACAGTAATGCTGCATAATGCTGACAACTCAGCCAAGGCTCACAGGAGAAATAAATAAAGAAAGCAAGTTCTTGAAACAGAGTTGACGTGAACTGAGTTTCCTGTGACTTTAGAGTTCCTCCACCTGAGTCCTTATTCCTGTGCCTTGAGGTAGTGATGTGTTGGAACACGCTGCAGGACCTGTTAACTCACTCACCTGTGGCCAGTACAATTGATATAGTGTATCTCCTAGTTCCATAATGTCCTGGTTTGGGGTATAAAAATAAACACATTTATTATGAAATTCAGGAGCTTGCTGGTCCAGGCAATCCCACATATTAAACATTCCATTAGATAATTAAGAGCAAAGTACTGTTTGCAGGCAAGTACTCAATGTTGCATTACACCTCTTTTTAAAAAGATAATCTTAATTTTGATAGATCCTTATATTTTAAGTTATTAAAATTGATGGCATTCATACAGCCTGTAATATCAACATGAAATCATTTTCTGCTGAAAACACATTGTGAAGGTGGCAACATTGGAACAGATAAGAGGACCAACTGTCAGTAGGGCATTGCCTCTACTACTTCGAATATGATTGAGGTAGTGGTATTTGTATTTCCTGTTCAAAACATTCCAAAATCCAAAACAGATCTCCAGGGGACTGAAGTCCTGATGTTACTGGTGCTTCAATATCTAGCTTTTTCCTAAAATATTCAAGGCATTTGGGTAAGAACTGTAAAATTAAGCAGAGAAGCATGCATGCCTGAAAGACAGAAATGTTAACCCAGCCTACATCCCACATGGGACTTCCAGGCATGGGTTTTGCCCCAGTTTCTTTTTCCCTCCATATGTTCCTGCAAGGTTAGACAGAAAAATCAGAGAGCAAGAACACACCTGCGATAGAAAAAAAAATATATTAGCAACTTCCCAGTACCTTCCCCCCTGAGTTGTTGTTGCACATAGAATACCAGAATAGGATTGATTCTTTGGCTAAAGGTACTCCTTCAGTCTTTTTTTATATTTGACACAGACATTCTCTTTGACCTAGAAGAAGACATACTTAGTAGGACAGATCACCTACAGTGTGCTCCAGTTCCTCAAGCAAAAGGAAAAAAATGGGGGTCAGAGGGAGATAAACTTATACAGCTATGATATGAAGGAAATTTGAAGCTGAATCAAGCTCTTTTTTTTTACCTAAGACATTCTGGAAATCTCTGGAATAAAAATTCTTTAACATAAGAAAGACTCCAGATGAACAGTTGTTTAGACAGTTTTCTAAATCAATAGCTTCTGCACAGCACCCATTGGAAAAAAGTATACTGGGCAGATACAGGAAAAAGCAGTAGTATAATGGCTTGTGAGGGAGCTATGGGTAGAGAGAAAGAAATATTACGGGAGCTAGCACAACTGACTCAGGAACTTCCTTTCCTCTTTTGTCTCCAGTGGTATCAGGGGCTTTGCTGATGCTTTTCGCAGATGTGTCTTCTTTGGGCAAGTAAATTGTATGGTAACAGGGCCTTATACACCCTCTTCAGTCTATAGCACATAAGTGCAATGATATATAACAAACAACATACAGAAAGGGTTTGGTCAGCATGTGCTAGAGGGTTCATGTGGAGAACTTAGCCACAGAGTGGCTAGCAACAAAGGGACATGATAAAGTGCAGCTGGTTGAAGTTTAGTAAAACAAACTCCAAGTCAAGATAACCTGGGGTGCAACTATTGTAGGATAATGGGATGAGTAAAAGGAACTGGAACACTAAAATAAAGAACTGCTAACCGCAAAGCTAAACACAAAAGATAAACATAAGAGGAGTTGACATGTAATCTGTAACCAATGGTGAGCTTCACTTTTGCAATATGTATGAGCTAATTAAGAACAATATAAAAGATGCCTTATGATTTTCAATAAATGAGACTTTCCGATCATTATAGAATGGTGTCTGTCTCCCGCTTATTCTCCATCAGGTTCAAGCATCCCTAGCCAAATAGCTCCACACCATTTTTCCCCAGGTACCCAAGGGCTGGGTCCTAAAGTAGTTCCTGGCAACAGCCCTTGTGATGCAGTGGCCAAAATGGCAGAGCAGGCAGAGCACTGGTGGTGTCCCAAGCCATGGCTGGGTTGGTGATAGGGTTGCCTCAGGATGGGTGCCTTCCAGCTGTCGGGGAGATATAGGATGGACAGCCTTGGGGTGAGGCTGGGGAAGCCTTGTGCGGGGAGGCAGAGGTAAGGTCCCGTCCAACCCAAACCATTCTATGGGTCCTAATTATCCCGCTACAACTTCATTTAGGAAAAAGTAAGTGATGAATACTCTACCTTTTGCCTAACAGGCAAGGAAACACACGAACAAACAGATAAAAAGAACAAAGAAAAAAAAAAAAAACAAACAAGCAAAGAATCACCAGTAAAGTGGAATGATCAAAGGGCGCAACAATAAGGAGAAAAAAAAAAAAACAAAATCATTGGTTTCAAACTTGCTTACAACTGCCTACACATATTTTTGAAAACACTATGCCCAGTTTATCTTAACCTAAGATGTTTCACATTTATTACAGGCAAAAAGTTAATATGCAACAGCTACTGCCAGGCTAGCTTACCTCAGTAGCAATCAGTTCATGTAGCCATATCCTTAAATACATTTCATTATTATTATCACCACCCAAGGCAGCACAGCATTCCAAAATTGCTTCAACTGCAATTAAATGGATCATTTCCTTTTATTTAATACCAAAAAGCAATAAGATGTTGTTAGCAGGTGGAAGTTTTAATGCCAGTTTATTAGTAGCACTGACTTGGTGCCTGCCGATAGTTACTGTGAAGGCCAAAGGTTAACAAGAGTTGGCTGGGATCAACCAGCTTTCCAGGTGTTTTCCTTGTGGTTGATGGAGTAAATCCAATTTAAATTATCAGTTTAAAAACCAGCCACTAGCAACTGGAAATATCATTTTCATGGGGAAGAAAAAAAAAAAAAAGAGTAATTTAAACTAATTTTTCCTGTCTGTTGCTGCAACAACTGTCACATAATTTGTAATAATACTTCCTTACAAAACAGAAGTGCAAAGAAAGCGTAGCACTTAAAGTCTTAAGGAACTGCTCAATAAAATAGTTTCACAGCTTTCTGAATTTTGTAAGCAATATTTAAGGCACAGAACAGGTGTTAAAATTTTCCGGAAGAATTCTAATTACCTGATTCATATCTGTAAGTCGCTGTCATAAAATAACAAAAATATGATTAAATACAAGGCAGGCAGCATGGATAATAAAAGAAATGCACATTGCTTTTTTGGACCGAATACCTACGTATTCGGTCCAAAATAAAGCAGATGGCAAACCAAACATGTAACTATGCACTTTTGTAGATCCTGTGGTTCTCTGATTACTTTTATTTATTTTGGATATTTCAGCACATCTGTAAAATTAGGCAGATGAAAGACAGAGATGACAGATTCATATTCCACAAATCCATTGTCAGAGAAAAAAAAAATATCATATGCACAGCATTTCCCTTAAAAACACATCCATCAAAACCAAGTAAATTATATTACCTGAGTGTCCATGTTATTCCCTTGTACTTCCTCCTCTTTAGGACTATATCCTAACCAAAGAGTTGATCACAGCATGGCTCCAGATTTTTAGGGCTGTCCTTTTGAACATGTATGTGCATGTGAGCATGCACGTACCTATGTCCATATAGTATATGAAGACAGATACACATTTTAATCTGTCTTTAGCCTCAAAGGCCTTTTTCTGTGAAGACATTAACAGGAAAAACATAAGACTGCTATATGTTTCACTGAGTGTAACTTTTGAAAAGTATTTTGAAGAGTTCCAAATGCCAGAGTGAAGTTCTTACTATGCTGATACAAAAAACAGCTTTGATGGAGTCAAGATTTTATACCCAGATAGCTAACTCTAAATAAAAAGAATAACCATTGTGGGCAGGGAGAACAGGGAGATTTCTGTGCAATATAAACATTTGAAAACTGTTTTCCAGATGAATTCTGGTCCCCAAGGATGGGCTTGTATCTTTATGGGCTTGCCTCGACAGAGTTGTAAAGCATTTCAGGCAATTTATTTGAAAATCCTTATATTAAAATGTTCAGCCTCATTCCCTGTCTGTCCATTGTAGTGCACTTTCTGTTCAGAGCTCTATCATTCTCATAGTGCTGCTAGTGACAACAAACCACTCTCTTCCCTACAGAAATTTCAGAAACTATTCTGCAAGGATGAAAGGTACATGAGAACAAGCCTTGGACTATATGATAATCATGATGAAGAAGACAGCTTCTCTGGGCAACTTGTTTCAGTGTCTGTCCTACTTCACAATGAAAAAAGGATAATTACTTAATACAAAGTTTGTATTTTCCATATTTCAACCTCTGTCTGTTGTCTGTCATCCTGTAACCGTAACCCTCTGAAGGCAGGCTCTGGCTCTGGCTCCCCTACTTTTCTCTCAGCAGACAGCTGCAAGCAGCAATAAATTCTCCCTCCCTTCAGCCTTCCCTTCTCCAGCCTGATCAAGCCCAGCACTAGCAGCCTCACCTAGTACAGCTTGTGCTCCAGCCCTGACCCGCATAGTGGCCCACTGCTGGTCTTGGACCAGCACCTCAACCTTGCTCTTGTACTGGGAAGCCCCAGACTGGGCATAGCGCTCCAGATGTGGTATCACTAGTACCAAATAGATGAGAAGATCACTGCCCTCATCCTGCTGCCTGCACTTCTGCTAACAGCTCAGGATGTGGTGCTAGTTTTCTACTGCAAGGGCACACGGCTAAATTGTCAACTTGCTGTCCATTAAGACCTCAAGTCTTGTTCTCTGAAGATGTTTCCTCTGCTGTTGGCACAGCCCATGCTTTCCATGGGGTCAACCCAGCACAGAGGCTGAGCAACTTGTTCTGACCTCCTGGAGGTACCAGTCAGCCCAATTATCCACCATATTGATGTCACTCTGAAAGGCAGCCCAGCCCTACAGCACAGCAAACACTCCACCCAACTTAGTATCATACATTTGCTGAGGGTTCACTGTATCTCATTATCCAGGTTGTAAACAGAAAGGTTCAAGAGCATTACCATCAGTGTCAGCCTCTGGCATGCCACTAATAATCAGCCATCCATTTGTGTCATTGACCACAGTGTTTTGAGTCCAGCAGTCCTGCCAGTTTTCATCCACCTTATCATCCACTTATGTAGTCCATATCTCACCAGTTTAGTCACAGCACAGATTTTGCCAAAGGCCTAATGTCTACGTCTCATTGTGGAAGGCAACCAGGGCATGCATGCCCTTGGTAAATCTGCACCGGCTTTTTCCAGTTACTTTCTTCACGTGCCTGGAAATGGATTCCAGGATTTGCCCCATAATCTACCCAGGGCCTGAAGTGAAACTGAGCAGCCCATAGCTCCCCAAATCTTCCTTCTTGCACTTCCTGACAACAGATTTGCTTTCCTCCAGCAAACAGGAACCTCTCACGGTCCATGACCTTTCCAAGATGATAGACAGCATCCTCCCAATGACATTGGCCAGCTTCACCAGCAACCTTAGAAACTGTCTGTCTGAACCTGTGGACTTCTGGATAACCAGCTGGCTTCATTCTAACACACTAGCAGGCTCTCTGGCCTGAGAAAGCACAGGGCAAACCTTACCAGTAAAAATCAAAGGGAAAAAAGAAAGCATCAAGTACTTCATATTTTTTCCTCTGTCCTTTGTGACTAGGTTTTCTGTCCCACTGAGCAGTGGGTTTATATTTCCTTTGCTTCACCTTCCCTTTACTGCCACTGTAGTTATACCACCCATCCTGCTGCCCATCACATCCCTAACTAGTTCCAGCTGCAGCTAGGCTTGGGCTTTCCTAGCTCTGTCCCTGCACTGTCAGGCAGCATCTCTGTATTTCCCCTGGGCAGCCCATCTCCACTTCTCCCTTGTGTACACTGCTGTTGTGCATTTGAGCTCAATGAGAGTTCTCTGTTCATTCATGACCTTCTACCTTGCCTGCTTGACTTTCTGCCAATTGCAGAGGACTGTTCTGCTTCAAGGACATTGTCCTTGATGATTCTTTTTGCAAACTAAGACACCACGTCTTCTAGTCTGCTTAAGTGAATTTGGAGGTTATATTTGCATTCTCAGGTGCAACTTAGGCACTATGCAGCCTAATTTCCATTGATTATGAATTTCCATTAAGGAGACTGAAATATCCCTAACGCTAAATTTTTTTTTTCAGACTTTCCTCTTGCTGTTTAGGCCTGGTAATACATTTGAATACGCTTCTTACCTACATCTCACTTTAAATCAAAAGGGAATTGCCTCCTAAATGCTTAACTCACCCCTGAAATCAGTAAAGCTTTTGTAATGCTTCCTTATGTTTAGCAAACATAAGCAAGGCCCAGTCCATTGCCATCATAATTACTAACATATCCATCTTCCACAGGAACCCTTCTTGTTCCTCAGTAAGCAACTTTTTGTTATTAAATTGTTTGAAATTCAGCAATACCACCATACAATGCATTTTTATTAGCATGCCAGCCAAGAAATGATTCAAGAACAAAACAGTTTTTCTGAACTGGATTTAAATTATCATCAATCATTCAATAAACTGTAACAAAATTCCCCCTTCCTGCACATTTTGTCAAACATTGCTGCATGTTTTCCTGACTAAGGCTTATGGTGGCCAAAAGGCATCCCTGAGGAGACTACACTGTCGAGCTTGGGCATTCAGGACACGATGTGTACTTTAAAAGTTGTTTTGAGCTTATGCCCTCTCTCCCATTATTTAATTTTTCTTCATCACTGCAGTCTCCACAAGAATGGCATATCATCATTTTTCAAAATGTGTTTTGACATACTGCTCAAGTAATCACAGCAACCAGTTTTAGCAATTCACCGAGATACGTATTTATTTTTCTCACTATTCCTTTTTGTTCTTCTGCTCAGTTTTATCCATGGCTTTTGCACATACAGTTTTTTGTTTTAATTACCCAGGAATCCAACTAGCTGAGCAGCAGTCCCACAGTTACTTGGCAGAGACACACCACTCTTCCACACCCAATCCAGAAAGCATTCTGACTTTGTAAAATGATCAGTATCCAAAGTACAGGTAACTGTGGTTGGCAACAGCTTCACTGCAGATGGATGCTAAAACGTCCAAGCCTGTACCTGTTCTGCAGCTAACTAGAGGGCAATGCAGTGTAGGACAACTCGTCTGAGGCCTCTGACCAATATAACCCTGATTTAAAGTCATTCTAGCTAATTTTAATATGTCGGGGCAGGACAGAGGCAGTAATCCTGCACTAAGCCAAATGACTGTGTAATTTCAGGGCAAAGTACAGTCTTGTTTCATCACCTTTATGTGAAAAAAAACCAAAAAATAAATAATTTACCATTTGGAATTATTCATGATCATATTGGCAGAACTTGAGATTTTGAGTATGTATGCCTCAGTTTCCCTGAGTACTTAAATTTAGTACATAGACCTGATTCTATTTGATAATAAGTAACATTTCCAGCTTAGTACAGGCTCACAAAGCGATAGAAATTATGTTAAATAATATAGTACAAGTCATCTGGGTTAGAAGAATGCTTTCCAAAAAGTAACATTTATGTATTCATATCCTTTGATAAGATGATGTTTAACTACATCATGGGTAAGCAGCTACATGAAGGCAGAGTCCTGTCCATACTAGTGAAGGAAATCTTTCCTGTTCCCAGGTCAGGTAAGTGGCTATATTCTAGTTTAGTGCATTTTGAGGTTTGTCTGTGAGGCATGTTGTGCACAATTTTTAGTCTAGTCAGCCTTCTTTGTAAAGAGATAATTACATAGAGGGATTGGTTTGACTGTGTACATTTTAATTTCCAGGTCTGATGTGGTCCTTCTCAGTGTTTGGACATGGCATATTTTCATTGTGTCTTCCAAGACAGTCAGGACTGGCCATGAACAACTTGAAGGTGATGGCAAAAGGTCAAACACTGCCTGGGTAAGGAGCGGAGCACACGCCAGTAGAGCTCACTCAAACTGGAGAGCTCGGAGGGAAACCAAGATTCCGAAGTCACAGATACTGCAGCAAACAATATCATGTGACCATTAACTGAACATTGTGTCATAATATATACTGTGTACAGGGAAACAAATAAAGTTTTTATATACAGGACTTTGATGTAGGGATTTCGAGGAGTGTGGCCTTACAGCTCCAATGCTCTTGTAATGTGTTTGTTAGTACCTTCATAAACATGCACAGCATTTATCCTTGTGATGAAAAATACTTTTATTTTAAATATCTCCTTAAGATACGTTTAAAAAAAAAAAAAAAAAAGGAAGACATTTAGAACACTGTACAACCAGGGTAGGACTTTCAAAAGCAATCAACACAATGCTCTACTCCTCTTGAAATAAGAGGTCTAAGTTTGCCTTTATTAAATTTCTTGTCACTGGTCTCCCAGATAAAATAGTTAGGTCAATTAGCTGAGTGATTTTAAACCTTTCCCCTTCAGGCCACAGTGAACCATTAATAATACCAAAGATGAGTCAGTTAAAAAGAAAACAAACATATATATTTCCAGACAAGGCAAATTAAATTTTTGAAATCATTACAAAGTAAGGAATGGGGGGGAATGTAGCAGATTCAATACAGTTGGATCTAAGTAAAGAATCTAACAGACTGCTTTACAAACATTTTGCATAGAAGAACTCATTCAAGTAAGCTTGAATATGGATGTTGAGGTATAGAAAGCCAACTAAAATGGTATGATCCAAAGGTAATAATAAAGTGTCATGAGGAATTTCCTGGACAGATTCATTTGCTCAATATTTTCTAAACTTCACCAGCAAAAACTGAGGTTTAAGACTCTGTTTGACAGCACAGGTAAAGAAGATGAAAGTGGAAAGGGCTGAGCAAGATCCAGAAACAACATGGCAGATCAACCATGCAAGAAAATTAAACAGTATACAGGGTCTGTAAAGTTCTATAAAGATGTAACTGTCATTCTGTGCCTTGTCTTTTTTGTTTGTCTCCTTCAATTGTTACAGCTTGTCTTTTAGATAGTCTTGTCTTCAGAACACGGCTTGTTATTTTGCTATGTGCTTTATTCAGTTCCTGACAAAATAGGTCCCTGAATGGCTGAGATTCCTCATGGTATTACTTCAATATAAATGTTAAACAACAATATTATTGTTATGCTATATAGCTGATCCACATCAAGGGATTTGGAGTTGATTCATTCATCATTGTCAGGCAGGCAGTTTAAATTCCATTTGAGCCTGTATGCAACAACCCAAGAATAATGCGATCACTTTTTAAGGGTATGAAGGGAAAAGGAGCCTTGGGAACAATTTGAAATGAGCGAAGTTTACTTAATAACTGAAGTCAAACTGGAGCTCAACAATTTAACCCATACTACTGTATGTTATTGGCTGCATCTGTGGATTAGTCTGTGGCTCCATGAGGCTTGTTTGCAGGACCCTCCTCAAGCTGGTGTAGGGCATGTGTCTGGCATTCCCCCAAATGAAACACTGGGGATAGAGCACCTTCTGCTCTCCTGGGCCTACTGCCATGTGCCTAAGTAAGGAAGTCATGGACTGGTTCTAGGTGAACAAGATGAAAGCAGGCAGTGAGATTTTATAGGCAGCTGACACTTGGAGATGTTAGGTGTTGGATTTTGAAGTCTCTACAGGAAGGTCCAGAGACCTTCCTGCCTTACACTCAACAGCCAGCGGGCCCAACACAGCAATAGAAGTATTGCCAGAGAGGACGTCAGAAAACAACATCTAATTCAAGCATATTCATCTGGGAAAGAAAATACTGAGTTCTGTAGTGGAATCCCTGATTCCCCAGCCTTCTAGAAGATTAAGACAGAAAGACTTCATAAAGCACTTCCTAGACACCAATGACTTTGGTGTATGAAGGTGCTTTCTACACTCAAAGTAAAGCGTCTGTGCTTTTCTGATCGCAACACTCCAGATCCTCCCTTGCACGAACATGTATAACTAAATTTCCCTTTTGCTTCTTTGTATCACTTGCAACTCAAGTGCCCTTTCAGGAAGACCTTCTACTTCACCCAGTCATCACGCTTCTAACCTTAAACGTCATGCTTGCTGTCACGGTTTAATCCCAGACGGCAACAAAACTCCTCCCAGTTGCATGCTCACTCACCCTGATAGGATAGTGGAGCAAATAGAAAAAGTAAAAGTAAGAAAACTCATGGGTTAAGATAAAGACAGTTTAATACGTAAAACAAAAGCCACACATGCAAACAAAGCAAACTAAGGAATTCATTCACCATTTCCCATGGGCAGGCAGGTGTTTAGCCATCTCCAGGAGAGCCTGGCTCCATCACTCTTAACAGTTATTTGGAAAGACAAATGACATCGTTATGAACAATTCCTCCTTTCTTCTTCTTCCCCCAACTTTATATGCCGAGCGTGATCTCATATGGTATGGAATATCCCTGCGGTCAGTTGGTGTCATCTGTCCTATCTCCTCCCAACTTTCTGTGCACCCCCAGCCTATTCACTGGTGGGGTGGGGTGAGAAGCAGAAAAGGCCTTGACTTTGTGTAAGCACTGCTCAGCAATAACAAAAAGAAGTCCACATTATCAAAACCGTTTCCAGCACAGATCTAAAACATAGCCACATACAAGCTACTGTGAAGAAAATTAACTTTACTCCAACCAAAACCACCACATCTACCATCAAAATCAAATGCATCTGACTGCATTAGGCTCCAACACAACCACCAGACCTGAAACTGAATTACAGGTTTTCTGAAGCAAGAACACAGAGCTTGATCTGGCTCAAATTCCACTCAAGGCCTCTGACATATATTCATCATGTCATGCAAACAACACAATGCAAAACTCCTAACATATTACCCAATGACAAGTGCCACAATGGAACTTATTTCCTTTCCTTGACATTGTACTTCAAAAAGGGCACCAGCAAGAAACAAATTAAGAATATTACTTTTCTTTGGATACAGATTAGTGGCATACCTTAATATGGCAGTCAGGGCCTCCATACAATTTAATTGGATAAAATACAAAACTAATATCTTGACCACCTGTGTTTGGTGAAAAACACAAAGGATTTTTGCAAGTTTGAGCATTTAGCCCTTTGTTTTCTCTGGATGCTGAATTAGATGGACTTTTGAGCACCAAGTTGCACCAGGGGAGTTTTAGATTAGACATTAGGAAAAATTTCTCCACCAAAAGGGTTGTAAAACACTCCTAACAGGCTGCCCAGGAAGGTAGTTGAGTCACCACCCCTGGATGTATTTAAGGGACATGCAGATGTGGTGCTTAACAACATGGTTTAGGGGTCAACTTGGCGTGCAGGGTTAATGGCTGGACTTGATCTTAAAGATCCTTTCCAACCTAAACAATTGTATGATTATGTCTAATTTGCACTGTACTTCTAATTTGGAAAACTGTCTTGACTGTATTCCAGGCCAAAAAATAACTATGCAAAGGCTAGTGTATTGTTTATAAAATTTTTCACAAGGAAAGGCATGACAAATACAACTTAAGATATCACTAAGAATTAGAATATAATTTTCAAAGCTTTTTTTTTTTTAAAATAACAGTTTAGTATAAAAAATAAGCTAGAAAAGGTGCATTTAGAAGCATGAGTAAAAAACGTGGTGTTTTCTCTGTATAGCACAATGAATTTGGTGCAGGAAAGTATTTTTGCCTCTTAAAAAAAGAATTCTCTTCTCTTTACAGAGACAGTTTCATAGTTTTTGGGTTTTGTTCTGTTTTGTTTTGTTTTGTTTTCATTTTAACTAACAGCTGTGGGGTCAACAAACATTTCCCACAGAAAAATATTTTATTTCTAATTGCTGGACTTGGTTGCTAGTTGCCTTCCACTTAGGAAGGTGCAACAGCTAAGCACTCAGCAGTTCATGAACTCCAGCATCTTTCACATTACATGCTGAGGTACCCAAGGGCAGGAAAGCAACCCTCTCAAATGTCTAACAAATGCAGTCAACCGAAAAGATGCACGGGTGTTGTCATTGGCCTCTGAAATTAGCTTGCCAGGAATGGGGATGGGAGGAGGAGAAGAGAGAAAAGCATAAAGAAAAGGAGAGAGAGGGAGGCAGAAAGCAGTGTACTGTAACTCAGTGTAACAAGAAATGCAACCGTGCTGTGTTTGTTTACTAACAAAGATGTCAAAAGCTTGTTTAATGCTTGGGAATTTTCATATGCCATTCATGGATCCAACTGCGCTTTGTCTTAGGAGTGAGAAGCTTGCTGAGGGCTTGGGTAAAGGATTCCCTTTTTTATTATTATTATTATTTTGTCTTTCATTTTGCTGAATTATGTTTAAAACCAGAAATACACTCACAAAATTGTTCCTTAAAAAGGCTCAATATCTTTCAAAGTGTCCCGAGAGACTTTTCCTGGCATCTACATACAACCTCCGCATGTTTCTGATGGCAACACAGAAACTGAGCTCACACAAGGCAAGCAGCAGGGCTGGGATATCATCCTCCCCTCCCGTTGCAAGAAGTGAATTTGAAGTGAAGCAGTTCAGTCTTTCTGCTGAGGCACACATTCAGGGCAGAGTTTTAAAGCTATTGGGTGAGGCAGCAAGGTGGAGTATAACAATATTAAGATAATCAATTCCTAACAGTCAGACTAACCTTTGAAAATCTCTGTCCAAATCTTTCTTCAGATTCATGTGTTGTTCCTTATCTTTTTGCAGCCAGGTACCCCTTACCACAGAGAAAACCTGAATGGAAAGAA
This sequence comes from Merops nubicus, assembly GCF_000691845.1. Classification (NCBI taxonomy): domain Eukaryota; kingdom Metazoa; phylum Chordata; class Aves; order Coraciiformes; family Meropidae; genus Merops; species Merops nubicus. The sequence goes on from NW_008604740.1 coordinate 33,454, forward strand.
AGAGTTCTACCTTGGAGTCACTGCTGCAAATATCCTGACAATCATTTTCTATACTCCTCTCATTGACCTTAGTATTTGCATGACAGTAAAATGCAAGAGCCCACAGAGATGTCTACAGTCCCTGCATGTATTTGCTACATCCCCATGGATGTTTGGTCTTTAATACAAATTGCTACATGGGCTACTGGTCTTTAGCTGCTACCATCAGAATTAATATGAAATATGCTGTCACGTCTTCCATTCAACTGGGAGTTCTTCATTCAAATTATGCTAAAGAAAAATTATATTAACTGGTGAGAACTGTGATACCAACAAGCTTTTGTTGATGTATTAGTAATTATAGATAGTATAAATAAATGCAGGATGCAGGAGCTAACATCACTGAAGCTATAATAAACTAATATAAATTTCATGCTAACTTCTGAAGATGGTTTTCATCACATACTATTTAATGTACTGATAACATGCTAGACCACTTTCAACCTATAGTACACTTAAATGTTTTCACCATCTGTCTCTGTCACTGAGGAGGCCATAGAGCATAATTTACTAAAAAAGGAAGTCCCCACCTCCTGTCTCACAAAGGGGGTACAACAAGCTATTTATTTTATATATACAGCAAAAATAAAAAGAGCTTTGTGATTCCTGGGTGTTTACTGATCCTTTTAAGAGAAACCCAAACCAAGGCAAAACAACACAACCAGAAAAACAACAGTTTTCTTGCCACCATCCCCTTTTAAAGCCTGAATTTTTTTGCCATACAAGGTTTTTGATCCTGCTTCAGACCCTTTTTGTTCTCCCTGTTTTGCAGTATTTTTTCAGCTTGTGGCTGAAACGCCATCTCCGTCCCTCCCTCTGATCACAGTAAATTGCGGATCAAACCAGCAGCTAGGGCGGGTGAACCCTGACCGCCGCAGCGCTGAGCGGGAACCTTCATTCTCCCTTCGCAGCAGTTCCTCCGACACTGTTGTAACGCTCATTTGGCTGATGTGTGCCATCCTGTGGCCAAACGCAGTAACACCCAAGCATCTCAAATCCTGCTTTGTTCCCCTCTGCAGTTTTAAATACGAGATGAAAGTGAGCTGGAAAGAGCGCTGGCTGCAGAAATGCATTCCTCCGGGCCTGTCTCCAGCAGGAGCTCCGGACCCCTCAAGCGGCATTGCCTTTCCTACTCCTGCGCGGCTGCTAGCACGCCGGGGCTGGGTTACAGTCTTTGTACCCTGGTAAGCGTATTGCTGCCACAAAAATATAACCCTAATGCGTCTTCAGAAAGGTCTGCATTTCTAGTGGATGCCATTATATCATTGCGAATCAGAGAAGAGCTCAATCCTGCTTTGCTGTTGCTGAGAAGGTGCTGACTGACCCACCCCACCAAATGCATCCAGTTGACTGGCTGGCTGCAGCAAACTGCCAGGGCCCAACGCTGAGCGGTCACCTTTACACATAACAGCACAAGAAAATTACAATTTCAAAAACATTTAGACACTAAAATGGCAAATCCAGTTATTTTCATGAGTGTTGCTTAACACAATTTCATGGCCTCACAGCCTTGCTGAGTGGAATTTTCTGTTCCTTTATCTGGGCCAGGCTAAGGTGATTAAAGCTGGCAGAGCTGACTCACCCAAAACACAAGGGGTTGGGCTGAGTAGCACTTAAAGGCATAGCACTTGGTGTTATCAAAAACTGATATGCACAAGGCAGTCCTTGAGCAGTCACAGTTTGGCTTGGCCCCATCGTAAACACAAACCACACCATGGTTCAGCCATGACCAGCTGCAAAGTCACATCAATTCATGTATATAAAATATTGGAAGCTGTAAAATAAGGCTTGTACAATAAAATAAAATACAAACGGCCTATTCTGCTCTACAGAACAAAAGAGCTGAGCTTAATGTAAACATTTATTCATAGAGTTTAAAGGCAGACAAGACTATTAAAATCATCTTGAATGATCTCCTGTGTACAACATGCCACTAAATTTTACCCAGTTACCAATGAAAGAAGCCAAATAACTTTTGTACAGCTAAAGGATGTCTTCCAAAGAGACATTTAGTCCTGACTTAAAAAAAAAAAAAAGCAACCCAGATCCCAAACATTCCCCTTGGGAGTTTGTACCAGTGAAAAGACCACACACGGTTAAAACTGTCTCATGACTACATTTGAGTTCATCTGGCATTGATTTCCAGTGACTGATTGCTATGTCTTTCTATGCTCGTTTGAGGAGCCCCTTGCTACCCAGTATCTTCTCTCTTGGAAGACACTTAGACTTTGCAATTAAGTCATCTCACAGTCATATTTTAAATGCCTACACAGATGAACCGGTTTTGTATTTCTCATTGCTAAAAGTCTTCTCCAGTCAATGGATGACTTTGGAGCCTGTTTTCTACACTGGCCGTAATTTTTACCATTGCATAAAAAATAGTTTTTCCATGGAAACATGCCTCAACAGAGTCTTTGACAGTGCACTACACAGAGATGAAAGTCTTTTTTTCCTCCATATCCTTAATTCCATATCAGCATGCCTTTTTAACACAACTTTGAATGGAAGTCTTGAGAGTGTCTAATGCCAACACCTAAGCCCTTTCCAGCTTGCTAGGGTACAGCTCTCCATATCAAAGCTACCCATGCTGTTCATGGTTTCTAAATCAGTGTTATTTTACACTTGGCTGAATCAATGTTTGAATCACTTGCTTGAATGTGACTTTTGTCTGAGAGGAGTCCAACTCTTCATTTGGATAGTGGCTTCTCACTGACAAATATTTCTGCATCTGGCAAGTCCACATAAATTACAGGCATGTTGACAAACTCAAAGACTGCTACATCTTTAAGCAACAATGTTATTACAGCAAAATCTCTATCAGTGTATAAGTCTATTGTATCTTCATGGATATCAATAAAGTCCTTAATCAAAAAGCCATAAATCTGGTTGGTGTTTTCCAAAGACTCAACTCCACTAGCATTTACTTTTATCTAAATCTATCACTTCTGTATAAATCAACTCTGCATTATTTGCCCAATACTGACCCTGAGACATCATGCTAACAAGAATTTTACTGTCCACATCAAAGTCATCCTGAAATAGGAATTCTCTAATTTCCCCAGTAATCCAAAATGTATAGAGTACAGAAAATACGATTTCATGTAACTGTTCTGCATCATTGAAAAAAAGACACCTTAAATCAGCAAGCCTGGGTGTTAATCCCTCAGAGATACTCATCAATAACCTCCTCAAAACTAGCACTGTGGCTGTGGGGCTCAGCCATGCCCTGCGGTGGGTTGATCACAGCCAGCTGGAACCAGCCGTGTCTAACATGGGACAGCACTAAGATCTCCTCACTGAGGCCACCCCGCTGCATGCCTTCCCCCTGCCTCCAAACTACAGCAGTCCAGGACTTTGCAGTCATCCGGGTGAAACTTGCTATCCTCAGTTTCTTGTAAAAGTGATTTGTATTTTGATGTTGTTGTCAGAAAATACACACACCAGAGGAGTTCTCAATTGGATATTAGGAAGAATTTCTTCACTGAGAGAGTGGTCAGGCACTGGAACGGGTTGTCCAGGGAGCAGGTGGAGTCATCAAAAAAACAAGTAGATGTAGCACTTGAGGCTATGGTCCAGTGGTTAGGGAGATGTTAGGAGGAAGGTTGGACTTGATGATCTTAGAGGTCCTTTCCAACCATAGTGATTCTGTTCTATTAGAAGCTGCTGTAAACTGGCAGAAAGTGCATGTCTTAAATTATTTTCAAGAAAAGTACTTCAAGAGGGTTTAGAAGCAATTAAATCTGTACATTAAATTTAAATAAATAAATAAATAAATAAATGCACAGCAGTTGAGTTAGCAGATACAAAATTACAAACCAAACAAGTATATGAATAAGAATTTTGTGAAGGAGACCATGTTTCAAGGAGCATCCGGAGAACCCAATAACACACTTCAGTCACAAGCTCCTTGGACAAGATGAGAAAATTTGCTTCAGCTTTATTGGTAAACTCTTATCCTTTCATTCCGTTATCATTAACTTCAGATAAATCACTCACCTGCCCCCAGGTTTAAACAACATTTAAGTGGAATGATATGAAGTAGCCAGAAGTGAACTGGTGCCATTGTTGTTTCAACCATCTTTGACAGAAAGGAGCTATACCACAGCATCAGAAACACCAATCCCAGAGCCATCTGGAACATCAGTAATAAAACAAATGTTGGATTTACACAGAGAGGAGATTAGCATCACTTTAACGAGAGAATCAACCTAACTCACACAGAGTTTAAAAGTAGCACAGAAAAATAAGAACTCACTAAGCAAGAAACACACCTTGCCCATAAGTTACCATAAGTAACGCTTCAGCTATACAGAAAGAGCTACAAAACTCAGGGACTACAATTAATGTGCATTATATTTGTTTTACTGGAGTGCTAAAAAAAAAAAAAAAAAAAAAAAAAAAAAGGCAGGTTGCCACCAGATTAGTGTACTGCAAAAGAATAAAGGGTGGCCTCACAAGGAAGGACTGACTTATTCTGTGAAAGAGCAAAATGTTACCTCACATGGAGAAAAATGCAACTGGCAGTGAATTTAGTACAAGCCCAGCTCCAATGGCAGCACAAGTTTATAGAATAATATAACTAGATGGGACCTTGAGAAGTATTGACTTAATCTTCCAAAGTCCCAACATAGGACCATTACATTTAGGCTATTCATGACAGGCTTCTCACACTGTTATTTGCAAAAGCCCTACAATGGAGTAATGAAAAACTCCTTATACAATTTGCTTCATAAAGCTCATCATTAAAAAATAACAAACTCCCCCAAGTCCTCAAAAAAAAAAAAAAAAAAAAAAATCCACACAAACAAGCTTTGGCCTTGTGTGTAGATCCATCTTTCTCGATGCAGTATAAATCCCATTGCTTTCTGCACTATCCACCATGAATACAAAGACAACTACTACTTTCCTCTTCATGGATGCTTTCTATACATTTGAAGACTTAATGCAGACCCACTCTTTTCTCTTCACTTTCCTTTCTCTAAGGTAAAGAAATTTACCACCATTCCACAACAGGGTAACATTCAAGCATTTGTTTAAGTTCCATCCTAAACGAAAATGCTATTGCAACCTGGACATGAGAGACAAGAATCTAACTTTCACACTGAAGGTCAAAGTTTGAAATGTCTCCAGAACCTCAGGGAATGAAACACGAAAGCCAACAAGATTACATTATGTTTAGTGCAGTATGGAGTGTGATCTGCCATCACATATTTAACCAGTCAGTTTCCACTGCTGTTCCTTCCATATAAAGTCACACAGAAACCATACTTTCCATACAAAAACCAAGCTTTTAATTAGAAAATTCTAACAGAATGAAAACTCAACCTGCACTTAATTGAATCAACTACCTGGAAATCTGTCCCTAACTGAAGAAAAAAAACCTTTTGCATTTCTGTTGAGCTTCAGCATAGAAGGCTACAATACTCTCACAATACATCCAGTTTTGAGTGTAATGTTTGTCCGTGAAGTATCCTCTATTTGTCATCTGTCACAGGTCATTTAACTCAGACAGGATGATAATAATAGGAGGAAGGAAACAAAAAAAAATGCTTACGAGTTATCATATTGACAGTGAAGGACAAAATATATGTTGGTTTCTTCCATCTTTTACTATAAGATAATTCTCCAAACTTTGTGTTTTGTGAGGTTTAGAATCTTTCAGTGTGCTTTTCTTACAGATCAGAGAGGTGCACCATGGCCATTCCCATGCAGTACTCCCCTCAAATTTATATCCTATATATAGCTATGCTCAAACACTGAATCTATACCAAACTTATTCACAAAAATAATGGACAGCCTTCTCTATGCTTGCTGCAGTTTGGGGTCAGGGCCACCCCAAGAACTGTAACAGATGCTCTCTGTTAACCCCCACTCCCAAAAGAGAGAGTGAAAGGGAATAAGGGAAGGAGGAAAGGAAAGGTAAAGAAAGGAAAGGAAAAGAAAGGAAAGGAAAGGAAAGGAAAGGAAAGGAAAGGAAAGGGAAAGGGAAAGGGAAAGGGATACTAATAGCAGTAGTAACAATGACAATAAAATAGACTATGTACAAATATACACAAAGTTAGTACCAAACCCAACTCCCCCCTGATGGCAATACGTCACCATCACCCCCAGCTGGGGAGCAGCCCCTGGGGAAGGGTCCCAGGCTGGACTCAGCCACAGAGGGCAACTGGGTACAGGAGGTGGATTCTGGAACTCAGTTCAGGAACACAGGACTTGGGATCAAAGGCAGCAGGATGGATGAGATGCTCCTCGGATGCCGTTGGCACTTGCAGAAGCAGCCAGCAGCAGCAGACGGGAAAAAAAAAGAACGGAAGGGGCGAGGGAAGGGCTTGTCCCTCCTGATCCTTCAGCTCTACTGGCTATGGGAGCTGTGGGATGGAAAACCCCACTGGTGAATCCTGGGGTCAGTTATTCTGTCCACTCCTCTCTGCAAGTGGGGTGTACTCTCTGCCCCCCTCCATGTGGGATCCAAGCTTAGCAGTGGCCTTGGTCTGCACACCAACCCCTGGCAGTAACTCTAAACATGAAGTGTTACCACTGCTAAAACCAGACAGTTTACGAAAACGCTGCTAACTTCAGACAGAGCAGTTAATTAGAGGAGCTTCAGCTGAGAAGTAAAATCATTGAACAGAACCAGCTCTGTTTTACCCCAAACCAGGAAAATACTCTGCCATACATTTAATCTTATGAAGGTATACATTGCAAATTGTTGAATACAATACAAACATTGAGTGTTTAATATGATTTATTGTGAAGCATTAAAACTGAAAAGAAAGCAGTGAATGAGGAGTCCCCAAGAACAGAACTCTGTAGCATTTGTATTTTCTACCTTCCATTTCTGTAACTGTTTTTATCTCTCAATTCCCTTTCCAGGCAATCAGCAAAGGGCTTTCACATACATTTTAATGTCTTCTTCCAAACTTTACATTGTGTATTACTTTACAGTAATGTTGCTGCCTGCATTATTGTCATAACTTAGTCTGCTTTAGTAGATGGCAAAATATTCCTCAATGATTTGTGTGAAGAATTGAAAAAAGCTGAACAATTATCAATGAGTAGCTCTCCTGTATCTGGGGAGGAATTTCCTGCAAGTTGGGAGGAACAACCTTATGCACCAGCATGTGCTGGGGGTGAACCAAGTGAAAAGCAGCTTGGCAGAAAAGAACCTGGGGGTCCTGGTGGACACCAAAATGGACATGAGCCAGCAACATGCCCTTGCAACAAGAAAGGCTAACAATATCCTGAGTTACCTTAGGAAAATTGCTGTCGGCAAGCTGAGGGAGGTGATCTTTCCTTCTCTTGAGCACTGGTGAGGCCACACCTGGAGTACTGTGTCCAGCTGTGGGCTGTCCAGTACAAGCGAGATATGGAGCTACTGGACAGAGGCCATTATAGGGCCACCAAAATGCGTAAGGGATTGGAGTATTAGGAATAAAAGACAAGAGATCTTGGACTGCCCAGCATGGAGAAGGGAAGGCTCAGGGGAGATCTTATCAATGGATATAAATACCTGGGTCATACAATCATAGAATCATTTAGGTTGGAAAAGACCTTTAAGATCACTGAGTCCAATCGTTAACCTAATACTGCTAGTTCCACCAGTAAACCGTGTCTTTAGGTGCCACATCTACACAACCTTTAAATATGTGCAGGAATGGTGACTCCATCACTTGCCTGGGCAGCTTTTTCCAATACTTGACAACCCTTTCTGTGAAGTAATTTTTCCTAGTATCCAATCTAAACCTCTCCTGGTGCAATTTGAGGCCATTTACTCTCCTCCTAGCACTTGTTCACATCACCATGAAGGAAGGGAATAAAGAAGACAGAGCTAGGCTCTTTTCAGTGGTGCCCAGTGACAGGACAAGAGGCAACGAGCACAAACTGAAATACAGGAAGTGCTGTCTGAACATTAGGAAACACTCTGAGGATGACCAAACACTGGCAGAGGTTGTCCAAAATGGTTTTGGAGTGTCCTAGCTCAGAGACATTCAACAGCCATCTGTGCATGGTCCTGAGCAGCCTGTTGTAAGTGGTCCTGCTTGAGCAGGGGCATTGAACTAGATGACCTCCAGAGGTCCCTTCTGGCCTCAACAATACTTAAATCATTTTCTTGTATTGTTGAACTATTTGGAATGCCATGGCAAATCCGCATAAAAAGGTAGAAAGCTGATAACTCTGGTAACTGTCCTGTAACCATTTACAGGGTGTCAATGTTGAAGTAACAACACAAGCCTATAAATCCAAGGAGATAACAACAAGCCCACCTGCAGCTAAACCAGGAAGTGCAATATTCGCTTCATCTCACTGGTCACATCACTATAATCTCCCATCTTGTTTAGGAGCTATGTGTAGGAACAATAAGCATGACAAAAGTACTGCCTTAGTAGCAGAACTGCTGTATCTGTCATGCATTGGTTTTGGAAAATACAAAAGATATATACAAATGGAGATACTTGTGCATCCTTGTCCAGCTCTGCACATCTGGGGACATGTTCCTTTTCTGACACAAGTCTTAAGCAAAGAGGAGAAAAGCATTGACCTGTATTGTTTTGAAATTGCCAAGACTCTCCTTTATCTTAATCCTTAGCTGTACACTATCATTTCCATGACTAGGATCAACTCCCATTCATATTTATATACAGAATATATTTTTTTCTTGTTTCTTTTTTTCCTCACTGAATGATGAATGGTATTTTATGAACTATTCAGTTAAGAGTATAGCTACTTTGCCTGTTGTAAAGCTGTTGAGATATTTGTTTCAATCATGAAAATTGGCCAGCTTTACAGGTTACCTCCTACAAAGCATTTTGAGGCAAGGGTAAGGAGTACCCTACATGAATTCCTTTAAAGTCTTACAGTAAGTCATATCTGACATCCCATTTGTCATTCTGAAATCCTGAGAACAGAAGACAAATGGTCTTCAAAGTTGAAGGGAACCCTTCAGACAGAAATCACTTAAAAAGTAATAAGTTAATAAAACGTAGAGACACTTATACAGAATAGTCATCAGGCTCATAGGCTGGGATTTCTGCTTAGACCTTTTAAAATAACTTCCTAGATAAAGAAGAGAATTTAATTTTCCTAATAAAATTAGACCAATTAATCAGACAGCACAGCAAAGGATATATTTCCCTTCTATAAGTGGAAAACCAGCTAAGTTATGATAAAGAATTTATAAGCAAGGAGAGTTCTCCTTAGTCTTCTTTGGGAAATGAAGGGCAAGCCAATAGTAAAATATTTTAAAGCTCACTGTGGGCTTTTGGAGCACTAGTGAAATGTGCACCATCTATCAAGATTATTAAGATGAAACTATTAACCCTCTGACAGTTTAATAACCATTCTTTATGCTATAATAACACAGGGCCCCACAGGGATCAGAGTTCCAATTTTGGAGGCAGTGTCCATCATTTGTCAAGGAAACCGAACCTTCGTGTTGAGCAAAACAGCAACAGGATGAGCCTCCCTCACCTTTTCCTCCCTAAGCTATACAGTCTTGCAGCTTCAGGTCCAGGCTTCTCTCTTTTTATAGGCTGTTTCCTGTAAATAGAGCTGTTTGGTCAGCACAGTTCTTGGGGGAATCACAAATCACTGGCCTATAGGGAACAAATCAGACAAGGGGATTAATGAAGTTTGGTCACACAAATCTGAACACTCATGAAGCTCATGAGGCTTTAGAACTTTTACATCATTGATACATTAGAGGACCAGACAAATGCTAAATCCCATCCACCTTTATCAGTTACCCTTTAGAGTAACTCCATGAGCAGGCACAGTTTGCGAAACACCCCCTCAGTGCAGCAGCTGCACAAAGAACTTGCACCTCCTGTCACACACACTGTGTAAAAAGTAGACACTAGGAGTATTAGTAGTCATACCATGCATAGCTACTGGCACACGTAACTGTGTCCCTAATCCATCAGGTTCAACATTCACATGCTTGCTGGCACACACTGATGTTCTGGAATTTGTAGGGA
>NW_008604740.1:43497-61131 GCF_000691845.1 Merops nubicus
CTAGGCAGCACTGCAGCCCAGTGCTCAGCATGAAGGACCAGAAGCCCCAGGCACTGTGGATACTAACACAAATGGTTACCTAGGGAGAAACCTGTCTGATGACTTCTCTTTCTTCATCATTTTCCAGTTGTCCATTTCCAATAACCTTACTTCCATGGATTTACTTCTACATCACATGTAAGGAATCCTCACCTTTTGAATGCTGTTGACTCCCTAAAGGAAAAGTAGAGTTCTGTAAATGGGGACAAAAATCACAATACAATTCTGTCAAGTAATATTAGAGCAAATAGCTAAGTAACCTAAAACCAACTCATAAATATGGCAAGAATGCAAACACAGTCCACCTTATGTACATATATTGATTAATTAACTTACCTGAACCAGAAACAGAATGGAATTTTGAGACAGGACAGGCTTGGATAACTGGGCAAGAGAACCAATGGAATGGTCTATGACATGATACAACAAGGCAAATGTCCTCATGAGCTACTGCCATTGACCTGTAGCCCAGGAAAGTGACAGGCATAAAGATCCATTGATTAGGAGGGCTGGCAGCTAAGTGTCTGCATACATGACACTTTCGCCAAGTACCTGATTTGTTGCAGATTTGCTCAATTCTAAACAACAAAGATCAAGAGCAGTTCTTAGTTCATCCAGCACAGCCATCTCCAGAGTAAAATGCCAGTACTCCTAGAAAACCTGCTACCATATAACCAAGAGGAAAACCATTCCTCCAGGAAGCGGGTAACTATTCCTGACATAATGAAAACATTACACAGAAATTTCTCTTACAATCTCATTCATGTCTTTTATAGCTATTCCATACCCATATTATATTCTATATTTTTTGCATTATCCTTGTGATTATCAAGGTTTGTAATGTAGCCAAGAATTCTGCTTCCCTAAGAAATGGCAATGCACAATTGCTCAGCGAGTCATTTATAGAAATATCATTGTAGCCCTGACAAAGGTTTTAGCTAGGTTGAATTCCAAGGTGTTTCCGTATTAAAGCAAAGTGCTTTGTTGTCAGCACGGTTTGCTTATCCAATCCATGCTCTGCTGTCACAGTCCAGCATTTCTAGTGTTACACTGAGAAGGGACAATGGCTTAAATTCTTCTTGCATTTGGATCTGAGGCTTACCTGAGTTCACAATAAAGACAATGTTCAGTTCTGAGGGCTGTGCTGTATACCTCAGTTGCCCAAAACATGCAGATGCTCAGATCTGGGTTTTGAGTCGGGCTCATCTCTGGGTGCATACACCTCTGCAGTGAAGAATTTCAGTACTGTGAACTGACCATATCACCATATCATATATTTACTGTCTGCTGGAGACCCCTAATCAACACAGCCCTTAATACACACTATTTTTTTTTTCTCCTGTAAATTTTGCTGACTTGTGTAAGCTAAAATTCAGAAATTATACAAACTTTCATAAGCATTTGTGCATACCAGTATTTCTAATGTATATTTTTTACCTATGCTTAGTTTGATACAATTCACATTTGTAACCTTATTTCTTTTTGCAGATTCAACCCTGACCTCCATCTATTCCTTCTCCAGTGCAGCTCAGTTTTCTGTCTTGCCCTACACTTGGCAAAACTGCCTTTGTGTTACTTACTGACAGTCCTACCAGATGTCTTTGGGTGACCTCAGTACCCTTCTGCAACTGCCAACTCTTCACAAGTCCCTAATTTAAAACATCTCCCCCAAATCTCATCAGTGTTTTGTGACAGTAGTGTAGAAAAAAAAAAAAGGATCTCATTTGCATAACCATTCCCTTCTACACAGATCCGAGTGCCTCATAAGACAATAAAGATCTTCCTTACATCATCTTCTGTCCCCACATTTAGGCAAGGTCAAGTTGGGCTTTCCTACTGAACTGGAGCCATTTCAGAGAAAGATACTGATGGTTCATCCCCTCCCTTCCACCCCTGGAAATCAAGTGCAGCTCCCAAAAACCCCCAGTGTCTCCCCAGCTCACCTCATTAATTTTAGTCGGAGTTCCTCAGGTTCTTTGCAAATGTTGATATTTTTCACTGTAATTACTGAAATGACTCTCAGAAAAACACTGTATCCCAACTTTGATGTCATATGGGAAGTCCTCTGCATCACCTAACTGTTTTCCTCAATGTTTTTATATTTAAATATTAATTTTGTGAACTTTTGAAGACAGCTCTATTTTGATCTGAATTGTTACGCTTCAGTCCAAGAACACCAACATTAAATGTGTGCCATTGCATCCCATACTGAGTGTTGCTGCTAAAGAAGCACCTCTCTGTGCAGTCCTATGATTCCTGACATCAGAAGTGAAGCAATCTGATATAGTCACTGCCTCTTTCTCACATCAGCCTTGTCTCCTGTTCCAGTCCCTGAGAGTGCTTGGCCTTTTGACCCTAGGATTAGACTGAGGAAAGAAAGTTTTCTAGTACTTAAAGTTTTTACTGTGCTAGTTTTTATAATTGTTTTCTTCAGCATGGTCTCTTAAGAGTTCGTACAATTCATTTTAATTATTACGTAAGTGCTGGCAATGGCTACAGTGAAGAGTCACAAAGTGATACCATGTTAGAATTGTTTCCTTGGTCGATTAACTACAAATTTATGTTTTCTTTCTAGGACTACACTGTGCTGAAAAGCTGCTATTTCTGTAAAGCCTGAGAAAATTATTTCCAGCCTTTCTGAGAAGAAGGACAGAAAAAGATTGTGACTGGTGGCAGAAGAAAATTGCACATAGTAAATAGACCAAGGGCCTAAATTTTGTCTGCTTAAGGAGTTCTTACCAACATCTGGGATGTCATAGCTCCAAATTAAGTTTAGTCTCACAGTATTACTCTAAGAAAAGGGCAAATATCTTCCCTGTCTCTTCAGTCAATGGGTGACTATAGCACTGATGTTCAGACAGAAAATGCACAGATGAAGTTGCAGCTAGACTGGACAAGTCCCACAACCATACTCTGTGGGCTGGGCCAACCTCCTTCTTAAACAGACAGCTAGTATTAGGCATTAAGATAGTCTTATAGTGATAAATAAACTTTTCAGTGTCCCAATAAAAAGTTACTGCTTGTAAGTTCACTATAGAGGAAAAGATGGGCAACTAGCATCTAGGAAGCAGAACAATGGTCAAGACTCCTGCAGGAGTAAGGTAGCCAGCAATGGGGTGCAAGCAGAAGGGCACTATGGGCACAAATGAGGATACAGGCAATGGTCAAAGCATTAAGCTTTGTTCAGAAGAACTGAAGGCTAATAGATCATTTCCTCCAGGGAAGAGCAGTCCAAAAGAATACCACAGGGGTCACAGAGACAGCTGTTGTCAAGATGACTTGCCCCTTCTTGCACCTGTACTGGACTAAATCAAATATGCTGCTGACAGCACCAGGCTTGCAGCAATGTACATGTACCTTTCCCTCTGTCACAATCAAGTATCCAGCTGTGGAAACACACATATCTCTTTGTACAAACCCACCAAAGCCCAAATCCAGGAGGGTTGTCTGGAACATCTACAGTACTTTTATGCTTTATCATGGTCAAGGAAATCTGTTATTAGATTACTAATAAACACTAGGTTTTTTAATCACATCACTGATACAGCAATACCACGCATGACTGTTGCTGTTGTACCACTTTGTGTATTGCATTTTCCTTAAGAAAACCAAACCTAACAAAATCCTCACATCCACACATCTAGCCTCAAGAAGAACAATTCCAAGTTGGCACATTTGCCATTAGATTATGCATGTACTGACTCTCTCCAGCTGTTTGAATAAGCACTTGAAAAATAAAAGTTGCGACTTTGGAGAATTTCTGTCATGCTTTTGAGAAATGTGTGTAATATTTTTAATCAGACTCTGACTTCTTTCCAAAGATATTCACTGGTCAAAAGGGGACAAGCACCTGCAAGATGTGGCATTTATACATGCATGCGAGTGAATAAAATATTCATATACTTTTGAGCTAGGTAAATTGAGTATCAAGAATTTGTATAGGTCCATCTTGACTGTGCAACAGATACTCCTAACACATATGCACACACTTCACAAGCAATTTATCTGCTTTTTTCATAAATTTTGACAAGAAATTAGAATGTTACTAACAGTTGAACATTTGAAGCTCAGTGAGAAGAGTTAAAAATTAAACACACTCTTAAAACAAACACCCCTTAAATCAAAACATACACACAAAGAGGGAAGACTCACAGAAACACAGGAAATAAGAATAAGGGAGAAGGCCTTGGCCACCAGTTCTCTGATAAAACTGCAGTTTTGGGAGGTCTCCTCAAAGTGAAAGAAGACAAAACATGACCTGGCTGGACACAGAAAAATTTCAAAAGGTAGGCTGTGATAAATAATAAGGGGTACTGATTTATTTGATTTGTTTTAGACTTTTTTCCCTGAGTCTATATTCTCCTGTGCTTTGAACTAAGGTATAATGTTGCATTACAAATTCAGAGCATCCATATGATTTCTAAAACTTTAATCTTACAGATCAAAAGACTAGAAACACTGAAATGTATCATAGAGGTGAGACAATCCTTGGACTGGTGAGAGAACTATCAAGACTAAACTTGGAATTAGTTAGAAGCAGAGAAGATGTTGCTTTTGGGAAGGGAGAGGGGTGCATTAAGTCTGTTTGGAGCACCTCAAACACTCCAAAGGCTAAAAAAGTTATCATACCATGTTTCTTCTCTCTGAGGGATGTGATCTAAGACAAAGTACATAAGAAAATCTCTAGCCAGCTTTATTATGACACTACTTAAAACAAGTGAAAGGGATACGTGGGAGGAAAGAGAACATTTTAAATTTAATTTTAGCATAAGCAGATTTAGCACAAGTCTTTTCTTTTAATTTCTTTATCCAAATCTTTCATGGCTATTGATAACAGATAATCTCTTTTGGCTGTTGCAAATATATACTTCTGCCAGCACACACTATAAATAAAATGCAGGTAACTCTATAAAGTGAAGATAATTGAATAGCATCCAAGCAACCCTTTCCCAGGGTCTGGAGAACCTCACACTCCTTTGGTACCCCAGTTTTCAGAAGTGCACAGCTTCTCAGCACAGTCTCCAATGGATTCTAGTCTAAGAGAGTACGTCCACAAGAAATTGTGTTGACTAGACTGAAAGGTAACCACAAAGAGTGAGGAGAAAAATAACCATCCTCCAGTAAGCAGCAGCAATAAGCTGGAATGCTTCCTGGAATACATCAAAGCAGTCAAAAGTCCACCTGAATCAGAGGATTAAAGAAATTTGGCCACACGTTTTTTTGCCCTCATGCTCTCTGATTTACTACAAAGAGCCAGCCAAGTCTTTTCCTACTATTTCTCTGTCTTCCTGCTACAGGAAAGACTACACCATAATGTATATAAGCACCTTGGGATATGGAAAAAAAAATCTATCCATTTAAAAAAAGAAAAATAAATCAGAAGTTTACTGTATATAATTCATTTAAAAAAAAAAAAGAATAAACGATGCAAATTGAATAGAAGATCTGAAAAAAAGTCAGCTAAAAAAAGTCATCTAAAAAGATGACTGGTCAAAATTAGCCTAATTTTATAAAATAATGTTTTGCAGCAAACTCCAAAGCATTTCATTTCCTATGGAAACTTTTGGATAGCCTAAGGGCATTCTTTATCAGCTGTACATTGTATCAGCCAAATGTCTTCTGAATGAATAGATTCCTACAGCAGAGGCACCTGCAGGATGCGTAACAACGCACTTCTATTTCACGTATTTGTTCAAGGCAACCATGCAGTTCCACTGGCTCATCATTTACATGCACAATGAACAGCTGGCATCATCTAAATGAAACATTAAACTTGCTTGTGCTGTCATTAAATAAATAAAAAAGCCACCAAACCCAAGAACAATAAAAACAACAAAAAAAAAAGGAAAGGAACATCTTCAAAAGTTCTTCCAGATTCTGAAATGTTTAATTGCACTTTCAGCTGCCAACCAATCAAAATACACTGCTTTTCCTGTATAATAAGCACTAAGGAAGCAAAAAATAAACCTTTGCAATCCCCCAGAATACTGATAGATCAGCTTGCCAAATCAGGGAGCTTAGAGAAGGAAGTGTAATTATTGCAAGTGTCTGCTTCGTTAACAGACCAAGATCCAACAGAAAAGTTAACCATATGTTGGACTTTACTAAGGGAATGGAGAGAACAAAACAGAAAGCCCTATAGTTAAGCCTTCTAACAACATGTACATCTACTGAGTTCTGAAGGGTTAAATCCTACCCTCATTTATGTTAGTAGAAACATTTCCACTGATTTTTAGATGTGGCCCTGGACTCATCATGATACAAGTCACAGTTTCCTGTCTAAGCACACCCAGTTACAACAGTTCAGACTCCATGGATTCTCGTTCTTTTAAAGTTCTGCTAGCCTTCACATTAATACTGTAATTTTCATTATCCTCACCAACAAATTCCTTGAGCACAGAATTTCTCTTTATTCACAAGATAAAATGGCTTTGCAATTCAACTGTCTCTGGGCCCTCAGAAGTTGAGTACATTCTTTCACAAACCTCATGGTCACTGTGTTTTATCCTATCAGGCTGCAGAGGCCACTGCTCTACCAGTGAAGCAGAGTCAGGTACTGAGGCCCCAGGCCCATGGTAGCCATATGAGAAAAGCAGGTCCAGTGATTGTAACCAGGATCAGCTGAGTTGAGTTATTTATAAGCAAGTCTGCAGTGATAAGGTAAGCCCAAGCTCAAGCCAGACAGTCAACAAAGCAAGGCTGGGATAAGCAATGGGTGCAGGCGTACCTGTAATGTAGCTCAGGGAAGGGCAAGAGCCCAAATTAAATGCAGCTCCAAGGCATGGTACAGGAGACCCCTTACAACAGCTTCCCCAGCTAGCTTCCAACTCTTTGTACATGAGTGTAGCTCAGTTACTTTCCCTTCATAAAGCTCAAGAACCAACCATGGTCAGGTAGGACTACCACAACACCTGGATGCCATTCCGTATCTTAGGTTTCCCACACTTCTCATAAATTTTGGATTTTGAGTGCTTTACAGTACACATCTTCCACATTGCACATCTCAGTTTCTCTCTCCAGTTCCCTCAGAGCTTATAGCCAGCTGGCCCAAATCCCTGCCTGCTGAGAGGAGTTCTCAGCCAGAAAGCTCCTGGTCGACCCCTTTCAATGATCAACATCCTCCACACTGCTTAGCTGCCCACCCTCCAGAGCAGACAAAGTCTCTTGGACAGGTCTTTGGAGAGGGAGCCCCTTGGCTTAATCAACTGTTTTGTTAAGCCTGAGCCTGTTCCCTGAATGTTCACTGTGAACTGGAGATAAAAAGATGGCTAGGAAGTCTGCCTCCACCATCGTAGAGACTTTGTAAGTCTGAGGCAGATATGTTATGAATTTCTTTAGTAGCACATATACATGACAAATTAGTAACTTGTTGAATTATATACAAATGGGATATGAAAAGTCCCACTAGTTCCAGTGTCACCACTTCCAAGGCTCACTTGAAAATAAGAAAAGAAGTACCTCAGTACTCAATTTGGATTTATCTCAAGTCATTCCCTTTCTGTTGGACAACTGCTGCCTGAGATTTCAACTTTAAACCCTCTAGAGTGATTTTGGTGTTGGAGAATAGTTCTCAACCAGGAAGCATCAGAGACTTCTTTAGGAGGTCTCCAAGGACAAGTTTTAACTTCTGAGGTAAATTAAGTCTCCTGTATGCAAGATACTCCTTTGTATCATACATACTCTTTTGAGTGTTCAAAAAGTAAGAATAGCCAAATTTTGAACAACAGAATATACAACTGGAGTAACTTTCACATTAGAGATAAGTTCTAATAGGGGTCATTGTAACTGTAATTTGCAGTACAAATATTAGTTTATCTATTATGCCTACAAATAATTTTGGTGCTCTGTTTTGAAAGAGTTACTGTAACAGGACACATTAGTTTGCCACTCCTTCTTAGCCTTTGTACTAATAAAAAAATAAAACTTTTCTCTAAGACACTGTGATGGAAGAATGCCATAGGAATATAAAGCATTGTTCAGGCTTAACTGATTCCACAAGCAATGCAGCTTTCACACAGTGGAGATATTTTCTCTTTGATGGAGAGGGACAGTGTAGCAACAAGAGATTTAAAACAATTGCCTGAAGTTACATATTCATTTTGAGAAATAAGGAGGATAAAAATGACCTTTGAATTCATGAATCTCATAAGTGCTTTTACAAAATTATCTTTCATACAACTGTGATGTTATTTCACATTATTTGGATACTGATCTTCAAAGAAATGGACTCAAGCGTCTTAGTTCTGGAGTGGATGATGAGCAATGGGGATCTTATCCAGTGGATTTACTGCTTTGATGTTGCTGTTGTTCAGACTGTCTCTTTATAAATTTTATCTCTGTTTAGCATTACAGATCATGCCTGTTTCAAAAGCCCAGTAGAATACATGACCTCTCTCAGAACTATTTCTTAGGTATTCATCCAGACGTTTAATGTTCTCACTGTGTGACTAATAGCCCAAATCATGGAATGACTTAACTAGATGACTGTACAAGAGATGACTGTGCACCCTTAAATAGGTGGCCTGACAAAATGCACAATCACATCCATAGTGAACACAGGACACAGTCAAACTGGATCTTGTCCAGATGTTTCCAGTGCTTTCATTTTTCTTACCTTTTTTCTATAACACTTTAAATGCAACAGTGAATCAAACAGGAAAGTGAATCTGCAATTTTATTCAAAGGTATATTTGTTAACACTTCTTGCTGTATTCACCTTGTTTTGATCATCATTGTTTGATAGCTCTCCACTAACACACTTGACTTGAAGCTTGAACTTAAATGCTCTTTTGTTCTCCAGTACTGATCCCTTGAAACTCATATTTACTGCTCTGACCTAAAGCACATCAAAAACACTGGGGAAGGGGGATAAGGGAAATGGTACTGAGTCTAGCATTTAAGAATAACTGCTGAAGACAAGCTTAGTGATGTAGAATCATAGAATCATAGAATCATAAAATCATTTAGGTTGGAAGGGACCTCCAAGATCATCAAGTCCAACCACCGAGCCACCAGGGCTCCAAAGTCCTCTGCCAAAACAGATCAGAATCTGTCAGGGTTGGAAGGGACCACAAGGGTCACCCAGTTCCAACCCCTCTGCCATGAGCAGGGACACCTCCCACTAGATCAGGCTCCCCAGAGCCTCATCCAGCCTGGCCTTAAAGACCCTCAGGGACGGGGCCTCAACCACCTCCCTAGGCAACCCATTCCAGGATCTCACCACTCTCATGGTGAATCATAGAATGGTTTGGGTTTGAAGGGACCTTTAAAGGTCAGCTAGTACAGCCGCCCTGCAGTGAGCAGGGACATTGTCAACTAGACCAGGTTGCTCAGAGCCCTGTCCAACCTGATGTTGAATGTTTCCAGGGATGGGGCTTCTACCATCTCTCTGGAAAAACCTGTTCCAGTGTTTCACCACCCTCATTCTAAAAGCTTTCTTCCTTATGTCTAGTCTGAATCTACCCTTTCTTAGTAAACCATTAAAAATCTTGTCCTGTCATAACAGACCCTGATAAAAAGAGTGTCCCCATCTTTCCTGTAGGCCCCCTTTAAGTACTGGAAGGCTGCAACAAGGCCTTCTCTTCTCCAGGCTGAACAACCCCAACTCTCTCAGACTTTCTTCATAGGAGAGGTGCTCCAGCGATGTGCCCAGGAAAAGAAAGGAAACTTCACTTTTTTTTTTTTTTAACTTCTGTCAAGGTTTTTTTTTAAGCACCTTTGGAAATAATGAGGAGCACATACTAGAAATATTTAACAGCCTAGTGACAGTTATACTTCCTTCCTCTGAATTTTCAATGGAGTATGAAATCCGAATCCATTTTACGTCTTGAATAAGAACCTCTTCAGTATTATTCAGTATGCTGAGATCAGTGGGAAACTGCTTTCTTTCTTTCACCTTTTATGACTACATTTGTCAATGGCTAAACGGACTTGTGGTTTCATGGAACTAGCAATTCTCAGTCAGTTAATGCAGATTTTTTTTTTATTTCCTGGTATTGTGAAGAACTGCTAATTGTTATTATCTTTCCCTTTGGTGCTATTAACAAAAGGTTTCAGCTGTTTTAAACTTCTGGACTAGTGAATCTCTTTTAAAAACCATTTATTTAATCCTGGAAACATCAGGGAATGCTACGAGTGATAAAGTCCTGCTGTGAAAATAAATATTGTATTCCAGTTTGCATCTATATTTATTTTTAATGCAAACTGCTAAGAACTTGTTCAACAGTGGGAGTCTATTTATCTGCACAATGCAGGCTCTTGTTTACACATTATCACTTGTTAAGTGTTACATCTGCACATAAACAGAAAAAAACAATAAGTAGGACTGAAACTACATGGATCTAATCAGAACACTCTTGACAGAACAGACTACAGGTTGCGGTTTTTTAACACATCATTTTATCAATTGCCAAGTGATGACAATGGTCAGAATTTTAATAAGGTTTATAACAGGGTCTGCTGCACTCTACTTTCAATAAATATGGTGCAGTTGTTTGCATAAATGATCCTACACAGGTTGATTCTCAGAATAATCCAGCTAGGCCAAGAGAGAGAGAAGAACTGGAACTTCTGTCCCGTAAGAGAAGAATCACTGCAAATGAAGAAACATTTTAACAGGAATTGCTAAAACCATGTCAAACCTTTCTCAGTCATCACATTTTTGCAGTGGGATTTCCTGGAATGTTTACTACTGACATGTCACTTTTGAAATCTGTGTTCAACTTGTCTGATGCAGCCAACATTTCACCCATATTCAACAACATACTTTTGAATTTCCCTGGAGGCAACTTATACCTGCATACATGCATGGCACCATCACACCTTTCATGCCTGTAATACTGTTTGATTCCACTGGCACCTTTAATTGGATGATTATCATCACTTCCAGTAAGATGTAATTCCTCATTTCATACAAATTTTACAGTTAACACTCTTGCTTAAGATTAAAGATCTAATCTCAGGCTCAAAAGGAAGACATTTAATTGATGACAGTTCTTGTGCAGCTGGAAAACAGATATTTTAATGCATATGTAGTAATCAGTTTCCATCATATATTTTGCTAAATTTATCACTGTATTATTTATGCAGTCCAGCAAACTAAAAACCATAGGACTAAATACTCTGTTAGGCTTTGCTGATCATATGGTAATACTAATTGCCCATATTCATGCATGATTTTTTTCAACACCACTAAAACCAAACCCAAGTCTGAAATTAGCAGAAGTGAAATTTTCTTCTGAATAAGCTTACACTATTTCAAGTTTTACATCAAGTACAGATTTTTTTTTTCTTTATACTTTAATGTGTAGCATTTTTTGTTTATATTGCAGTAAGTCCAAAAAAAAGGTTTTACATTTACCAATGGGATTTTTTCAGTGTCCCACAGAAAAATATATCAAATTTTCTAATCTTGTTCTGGGCAACAACTATATAGCCCAGTTTTGTATAATGCAGTAAATATATCCCAAAAAAATCATCCAAATCAATTTGTATAAATAGCCCACCTCACCATGAACTGCAATGTGACAGGGTTGTGATCTTCAAATCTGATACTTCCCTTTCCTTCAAGTACAGGTAGCCTGAGCTCCTTGTCATGGTTGCAGTGACAGAGCTGGAAAACAAGGACAGAGTAATTTCTGTACCAGCTATCCCATTTAACATAGAAAGAAACTCTCTTAAATGACAAAGAAAGAAATGTGTATCAAATTTATGTCCCTCATGTACTAGTTCAGTCAGTGACTTCTAGTGGACTCTTTCTGTCTACATGGGGAGGGCATTTACTATTTCAAGCAATTCTTAGAGGAGGCTTGAGTCTGTTAAACAGCAGATTTTTTGCTTTCTGTCTTAAAAAAAAAAACCCTACCATGCTTTTTAGAAAATCATCAGTATTTCTTTTTTTGGTTATTTCCAGAGGATTTTTTAATAAATTAATTTTTTTTTTGTTTAGAAATCCTATGTCAATCATGACATCACGTTAAGCATGTAAGTGCCTATTAAAATACCACTACCCTGCCATCCTTGGCCCATCCATTAGTTTTCAGCTGTGTTAATACAGCATTAGAGAACATTACCACAGAGAAGAACATCTCTGTGTAAGGGAGCAGATGGTGTAAGGGAGCTCAGAGCTGTGTATTTTCTGCTCTCAAGTGGATTTTTAAAATCGATCTGCTCTCTCTGGGGGAAATCCACAAATGGCCTGTATAAATGCAAAGCCTGTAGCCAACAAGACTGTGCCAAGAGCAGAGGCTGGAGGGCTGATTTACCCTCCTCAATTTTCAAGCTATTTGCAGATGAGATAGATCTTTTCAGCTCTCCAACGAGGAGGCTGGAGCCTTGGTGAGTGCTCCCCAGACCTCCTTCATCACCACTCCTCACTACCTAATGAGCTAAACTTTACGGCCTGTTACCCATTTCTCTACTGTATTGGGTGGACTAAATTTGACTGTAAGGGGAACAACACTATGAAGATCTGCTAGATGCTACACTCTCAGACTACCTTAGGTATTTTCACCAATTTTCTTCCTTTATAAACAGACCTAATCTCTTCTAATGTTGATCTCTCCACAGAACAAAGAGCAGGGAAAGATCCAATAAAGTCTCTCTCTCACCTACTAACCATTTTCTCCCTAACTTCAGCAACATATGAAGCAGCGATGCTGAGGTGAAAAACTTGTAACTCTTCTCAACTCACCCCACATTCCTAGATTCTTTGCCAATTTTATTAATTGAACAGATTTTTTCTGATTAAATTAATTTGAAGAGATGTTTGCTTTACTGTTTCTTCTGCCTTAATTAGCATTTGAAAGACATTTGATGATAAAGTGTTATTCTATCCATCACAGAAAATTAAAAATCTGCCATTTTCGAGATTGTCAATCAGATTGGAATTAACTTTGGAGTACAATGTAAGAGACAATGTATTATAGTATCGAATGTTAATATGATGGCTGTATATACAAGATCCCTTGCTGGGACAGACCCACATATGTGCATTGATGCCAGTGAAGTGACCTGAATTTAACCAGACCAAAATTTAGCCTTTACCAGATACCTGGTTAAAGAGGCAAGAGCTGAGGCTCTTTCCAGACTGCCATTTCAAGCACAGAAAGTGGTACCCCAGCCAGCCCCTCACAATTCCCTGTCACTGTGTTTCATGTGTGCAATGGGGCACCACCACGTCTCTGCCTTCCACAGTTCCTTGCGTGCAGGGACAGCTGGTCTGCTCCCCTTTGACCAAATAAGCACCCCACCTCAGGGACACAAAGGACTGTAACAGGCAGTGGCCCCGAACTCTGCAGTGGAAGCCCCAGTTCCCCAAGAAGAGCCCCACTGTACCCAAGGGCTCTGCCAGGCTGTAGGTGTGAGGACCTTGTGCAGCCTGCAAATCCACACCTTGCAGAGGTTGTGTGGCTGTTACCCTCTTGCAGAACGTGGCTGTGAACATTTCGAGTCTTGGTGCCGTCTGCAACACCCTCAACCAGCATCCTAAAATGGCAGTGAAACTCTCCTGCTTTATGCTTCATTCTCTGCTTTAGGAATTGCCAGCAAACTTCACAGCTGCTTTTTTCCATATAAATATTTTACTTCCAGGAAAGTCAAGTTGTTTGTTTTTCTTGACTATAACAATATTGTTCTAGTATCCTGCTGAGCAAAAATACGTAGTTACAGAAACCTATTTGAGATGATCACAGCAACATAAATACAATTGATTCAGAAAAGCTATGCGAGGATTACTAGTGTAATCCTTTGCTGGATGATGCAAGTGTGTTCTATCAGTTGTTTGTATCTTTTATGCTTTTAAAAAATACTGAAGATAAAAATAATTCAGTGCAAATACATAAAGCATCAAGGTAGTTACCATAGCAAATAACAATGGAAAAGCAAAAAAAGCAATTCTCAGGTTACTTGTTTTGGCATGTGTTTGAGAAATGTCAAATGTCATCACATCTCAAAATTACAAGTAGCAAAACTCACTCCAAATGAGAACACCAGAAATATCTAGCGTCAGTTCCATTAACTGCTGCTGCTGTGCAAACATACATATACACAGAAGCACACAAATTATTTAAGCAACATTACCTTCAAGTTTAAAATGGTTGCATTTCTCACTGCAGTCACACCATCAGACTGCTGTCATAAAATATCCCATGCCTACCAACTCCTTCTTACCAGTTGGGCAGTTTCTTGAACCCATGTTATGTAGGCAGCCTTCATTTTGGGGGCACTACTCATTTCTGCCCTATGATTCTGTGTTTCTGCTTATGCAG
Organism: Merops nubicus; assembly: GCF_000691845.1. Classification (NCBI taxonomy): domain Eukaryota; kingdom Metazoa; phylum Chordata; class Aves; order Coraciiformes; family Meropidae; genus Merops; species Merops nubicus. Next base: position 57,804 of record NW_008604740.1, read on the forward strand.
CAAAAACTTTTCCACCATAGACTGTAGGTACTCCAGACTGGATGAACAGAGTACTTCCTTCTTCTGCAGGTTTTGTTACTTAGTACGTATGCTAGTGGTGGTTTAAGGTATCCTTTTAGTCCTAAAATTGCTTCTACAGTTGAAAACTCCTACACCAGTACTAAAAATTCATGAAACTTCAGCCACAGAACTGACTACAATAAATGCAGAAAATGCACTTTGAAATTATCTTCATTAATTATCTGTATGTCTTGAGATGGTTTTCTTTTTATATACACATTATCTAAATCTGTTATGCTACACATTTGGGACTGGAAAGTTAATACATGTATTTGAACTCAGCCAAAGCACTCTGGCAAACCAAAAGAGAATTCATGGTAATTTGCTTCCAAGCATCCAAAGTCTTTGGGCTCTGTTAGCAGGGAAGCTGTGCCCATGTATTTATCTATTCCCCTGCCTCTGCCTCTTTTGCACACTGACTAGGTAGTCTCAAGAGGAAAACAAAAACAGCCAAGAAAGGGCAAACATTAAAACATTACAGTTAACAAATTACTCCTCCAATCCTCCTGCTTCTGCTTTCTGTAAACTACAGAGGAGTGGGACGCAGGCTGGAGAGCAGAAGTCGAAAAATAAGAGGAGAAAGAGAGGGAGAAAGACGGCAAATCCAAATATGTAAGAACAGAGTCAAGAAATAATTGAAGAAGAATCAGGAAATTATTAAGAGTATGGAGGTTTTCCATGTATTTATCTCATTTATTTTAGATAAATCATTCTAAAGAAAAAGCACTAGGAAAAAAAAACAACAAAAAGAAATGAAAAAAAAAAATCAGTGAACACCTTTAACTGTTAGTCTCTGCTCAGTACTATTTTTAAAGGAAATTTTTTTAAATTCACAAAGTTATATACCCACAACCTTCACCAGATTGCCTGGAGTGGCCAAGGACCCACAATTTTTCCATGGATTGCTTCTAGAAACACTCTTCCAAACCCTGCAGACTACATAAGCATTCATTATTGTCACCTTAGAAGTTTTGGGTTTCCTCTACCTTGATCCCAACTGAGAAACTTCAAGAGCACAATCTAAATTTCTAATCATGACCTTTCTTTAACAGGAGTAAAGGCAAAATGATGAGAAAAAAAAAACAAAAAACAAAACAAAACAAAACAAAACAAAACAAAACAAAACAAAACAAAAAAAACAAACAAACACAAAACACTCCAAACCCCAGAAACCCACTCCACAACAGCATTAGTTGCACCATTAGCTAATGGACGGGACAAACACGAAACACTCCTGAAGACTGGTAGGGCTTCCACACACTTATCTATCAAAAAAAATGCAGAACACCTGAAGGATCAGATGTCTTCTTAGAAGTATCTACAGAACAATTCTCTTGTTCTCCAAGAACATATTGCTCCCAGTCCCAATGAGACTCAGAGCCATTGAACAGGGTGAAAAAGGGGGTGGGATGGGGTGGGGGGTGTCAGTGTTCTATAAAGCAATGAACGGAATTTCAAATTTTTGTTTCTAAAAATCCTATATGTCTTTCCTTAGTCTAAAACATGCTTTTAGATAGCACTTGAAGTTACATGTTTTGTTAAAATAACTTGCTTGGTTCCTAAACAAAAAGGAGTCCAGGAATGTCAGGTTAGCCTTTGCTTGATCTCTAACAGTCAAAGCACTCTATGGAAACATGGCAATGAAGCTGTTACTCACAGACATAACATTTAGCATCAGACGAAAGCTGCTATGCCTGAAAGCTTAAGTTTGCGAGATCAGGAACCACGTCTTTGAAAAAGTCCCTACTGGTTTCATAGAAAGAAAGAAAAAGAAAAAGAAAAAAAAAAAGGTGATAAAATCAAATCAGTGATAATGTCTTATCAGTTAAAGGGGAAAAAAAAAAACCAACAAAACAACAACTCAACATTTTGAAAGGGTTACTCGTATACATAATTAGAAAGAGATCTTAGATACAGCTCTATGCCTTGCAGCTCACAAACACTAACCTTGGCCAAATCATTCCTTTCTTCTTCAGTTTCCTTAAGTAGAAAACAAGAATAAAGACTCTCCCTTCACAATAGCTTAGTCAAAAGATTTACGAAGTGTATGGAGATCTCAGGGGATAAGTCAGCACATAAAAGCATAGTATTTTTATTGCAATGGACAGGTATATTTTATCACCTGCTGGATAAGCCAGAGTGCAGAGGATTAAAGAAAGTGCATCAAAAGAAAAGTCTTCAGGTCTGTAAGCTGCAGTCTATGTAAATATATCAAGCTACAGTCTCCTCACGCCTCAGCTACTTAATAAAAGGCAGGCAACCAAGCCACCACTCTGAGCTGAATACCTTTAACTTCTTAATTCCTAGTGGACATGATACGGAGATAGGAAACCTCTGAAGCATGTAAATGCCATTGTTTTAAAGTGTAAGGTCTTTTAACCCTGCATAGTTGTGCCAGATCTTTGAAGCATTCTGTCAACACTTGAATGTCAGACAGCCTCTCCTAATTTTGTTGTTTCAATTCGTTTGCCTTGAGCCAAGGAACAGGTCCCCTCCAAGAGGCAGCTCAACAACTTGGTGAAGAAAGGGGAGAAAAACTCCTGGTAAGATTCCACGCTTTGGTAACGGAAGAAACTGGAAAGAGCAGTGGGCAGCCTTGTGAATAAGCTGTGCACCATGGGACAGGGATTTTGAATAATGAGACACTGATTTAACCTTTGCCAGAATTGAGGAAGCAAAGGCACCCAGCTTCCAGAATTAACTGGGAGTGAAGGGCATCTGTGATCCCATTAGCAGCAACCTACTTCCCCAGATACATTGGAGCCCTCTCCAAAGCAGAAGAAACTATTCCTCTGCTCCCACCCCCATACAGTATCTTCAGGGAAACTCCAAAAGTTTGGGGTGGCCTTTACTCTTTCACAACAGAACTTATTCATTACAAAAGCTATTGAAAGCTGCAAGTTGCAGCTCAATTCTTGGGACTTACATAGCAGGACTCCAGAAACAACTGAGCAGTTTTACCTGGATACCTCTCTAGGCTTTACTTAGAGTAGCATCTATCCCTCTCATAGATTATAAGTACAGGTGCAGGAATTAATCCAGAAGTAGGAATTTGCTGCTGACAGCCCAAAATACTGTGTAATAAGCAGAATCCTTTCCTCATCTACACTGCACATACAACTCAAGCAACAAGTTCAGTGAAACAGCTTCTGATTTACAGCAACTGGGAACAGAACCAGGAAACCATATTTGCAGGATACCCCACAGACCACTAAGCACAACTAAGAGAGCAGCTTAGCTGTAAATCATAGCATCATAGAATCATAGA
>NW_008604741.1:0-6367 GCF_000691845.1 Merops nubicus
ATTTTTTTCTATATTTTTATTAGAGAAAAACAAAACCTCTTGCCCACTCACCATGGTAAGGGAAACAAAGGAATTATAAGAGATGAAAACAAGACAACCACTGCCTAACCAGTGTCATTACCAGCATTTGGAACTTCAGTTCTAAAAACATATTTGTGCTATTTTCAGTGTCTGAAACCCACTGAAGCCTGAACCCTGCTCTTTCTCCAGCCCCACTCCCTCACTGGAGTTGCCCACACACTGAATCACATATTTCTTTCATGACTGAGTACAATTATCCCAATCACAGAGCAGGGTGAGGGAGCAAACGTCCTGTGCAGTTTCCCTCTTTATGAGGTTTAAATTCACTAGGGAATGGTGTTGAGCAGCACATTGGCTCTAAATATGGGCCAGTCAAGAGGATGCTCTCTGGAGTGACACACCAAAGCATCCCACCATGCCCTAGGCATTGTCCTTTACAAATATAGCTTCTATTGCTCCTCATCCTCCTTTTTCAGGCACGTTGATCAGATGTAATATCTTTTTGAAGTATTGGTAATTCTTCAACCTCTGATAAATTGCTCCACAGCTCAAGCACGTGCCCGATGTCCTACATCTGACCTAGGTAGAGATGTCCCTGCTTGTGTAGGGAGGCTGGACCAGATGACCCCTAGAGATTTCTTCTAGCCTAAAATATTCTATGATTCTATCACATGTTAATCCAGACCCTGGAGGAATATGCTGTAACCAAGCAGAGCATGAGAATCTCCCCATCTCAGTCCAGCCCCAAGCCTTGAACTGATGCCTTCCCAGGAGTTTCACACGAGCAGGTTTGCAGCTATTCTAGCAGAGCTTTCTTGTCTTCCTCTTTGATGCTTTGCATCAGTGTAGCACTCAGGCTGTGGGAGATTCAGCTCCAAGTCCATCACCAATGAATATTTAATTCTTGACCAAAAACCTCTCTCTAGTGTAAACAAGTTGTTTAGGTTCACACAGGACCCTGGATGACCTGCACACATCTAAGGGAGTCCTGAACATGAACCTCTTGAGCAGTTGTTGGGCTGACAAAGTTTTTGCAAAGTAGGTATATTCATGGCAGGAAAAGAGAACATAAATACATAAAACCAAACCCACAAATATTTTGAATTTCCTCCAGAGCAAATTGGGGATAATAAGTTAAATCTTGGGAAGTTTCTCAGGGAAAAAGCAAATAAAACAAACCAGGTAAAAATATTGCCCAGCTCTAATTTGTAGCTTTCTGTCCAGCACATACTTTTATATCACTTTATATTTTATTTCTAAATAAATCTTCCTTTGCTCAGGGTCTGAGATCTGGCATCACCTTCCTATGAATTCAGGCACAGCCCTTTTCTCTTCCCATTTTACTATCTCCCAAAGCTAATCAGGACATCCAGGGCAGAAATCTCCACGAGATTATTTATTTGCAGACATTTCTCTGACTACAGCATCTCTTTGTCCTGCACCTATTCACAGCTGCAGCCCTTGGGAAGGCAGCTGGTGTCTCCTGGCATGCTGACCACCAGGAAAATGCTGTGCACACCTTTTGGAGCTCTGGAAATGAGATAAATATTCATAAAAAAAATGTGACTTTACAGATGTTTTTTATCTTTAACCACCCTGCTTCCAGGCAGTAAATTGCAAGGCCATAAAAATGGTTGGAATGAAGAGAATATTTAAAGGGGCATTATTGATTAATATTTCGGTGTGAAGAGCTGAATAATTCCTTGCAAAAAACAGCTTGCTGAATTTATTCACTTGAAATTACATTCAGTGCTAGTGAAAGGTAACCAGCTGACATTACTGGACACAAAACTTCTGAGAGATCTATCTTTGCTGGAAAAATGTTCTGTGCCTAATGTGACTGAGCAAACCAAAGCAAAAAATTGAAAGTGTGGAAGTTTATAGGTTTTAGACTATCTAGAAGGCCACAATAAACCCAAAATTACTCTCTAATAACTAGCCTGAACTCACAGCTGACCATTGTGATAAGGCTTTTTTTTGTGGTTGAGTGAAGAATTTGCTCCTTTTAATCAGAAAAAAACCCCAATGAAACCATGCACAGAACCAACAGAGTGTTCAAGGGCAGTACAAGTTCCCACAAACACAGATTTCCTTCAAACTCTTCCAGTCTCACACAGAGGGATGATGTCCAAGGATAAAATTCATTTGACCTTGGTCTTTGCCAAGGAAAATCATTAAGAGTGATGGTTTGGTTTTTTTTTTTTTTAATCAAAATGGACCTTTGCTTTCAGGCCCATGGTTTTCTCTCCCAGTTTCCAAAAGACATTGGAGTTGGTGAGAAATGAAGCTCTAGCCAGCTCAGTAAGATGCATAAAGCCCCTCAAGCAATAGTCTGCATTGATGAAGGGTGGTCTCCTCACCTCCAGATGAAACACAGGTATGCCTCAGTTTATTTCTGTAGCCTCCATCATGTAACATGACTTCAGTCCAGGCCCTTATAACACCCCATGGTCCATCACTTGCTTTCCAAACATCCTACCTCAGAGGCATCAGTGTGTACCTCCCTGGGAGAGGGATTCAATCCCAGAAAAGGCCTGTGGGACACCCTTAGATCTGAAAATCTCATGCCAGTAAAATCAGCTGCAATCATTGCCCCATTTGCAGCTAAAGATGTGTGAGACACATCAAGCAACATTGGGTTGTCTGTGAGTGAGGAGACACTGGCATCTTGGATCCAGTCAGTGGTAAACTGGGAGGACCAGTGGATCATGGAGCTTATAAAGAGCTCCTTTAAATGCAGCTATGGTTTCAGAAAATGCTCCAAACCCCACCTTTGTAAATAATATACCTGGAGGTATGAGATACCAAACAGCAGTTCAGCTGAGCAGCCCCTGTGCAAACATTTTTGGGTGTTCCACTTGGAAAAGAAAAACACAACTTGGGAACATGAATGAGGGAGAAATTAGAGGGCTGCCTTCCCAAATAAGTGGGGAAACAACAGAGTGAAAACTAAGTAGACAGAGAGAGCAAGCACAGAGCTAACGATAAGGTGAACTTTTCCAGATGTGAAAATCAATTTTATTCTAAGACTTCCCAGCCTTTTCATTTCAAAAGCAATAAAATTCTATTTGTCCCCTGTTCATTTTCTACATAAAATGCCACTAAGCTGCTCGCTCTCGGCAACCACACAAAACATAATAGGCTAGGACTGAAGCCTTAAAATATGTTAGAGGGTTTTTTTTTTTAATGAAACCAATTTATATCAGTTTGTGCCAGTGAAAGGGCTGAAGCAACTTAATTTAGCTTCATTTTCCACACATTTGTGGCCAAAGTTAGGATTCACTTGTTTCTAATTCAGCCCTGCTTCCACACGCCTGCCTAAACCTTTTCTAACAGACTTAACTGGTGACCTCTATTAAACAGCTCTATTAAATGGATAATCTCTTGGTACCTACCCAACACCACCACAGCCACCTCCTCATTTGTCCTTGTGCTCAGGCAGAGAGCTGAGGACTTTTTGCAACAGGGGGGAAAAAAAAAACAGACATAAAATTGACTGTCCTCATAGCTAAAACCTGACTCTGTCCATGCTGCAGGAAACATCATCATCATCTGGGATTTAAAGATGAAGCAGATTTTTCAGGGCCTGATTGTGAAATAAATACATTTTTTCCCCTTTTTTTAATATTTTTTCCCCTGTCTGGACACTGTCTCTTTGCTTAATTTTTCTCCTAATGTAGAGCAGGGTGACATCATCCAAGCAAGCTTTGTAGGAAGAGCAGATCTCTCTTATCAGAGTGATGGAAGTAGTCAGTCCAGCTCTTTGCTGTAGGAATAGTGGCTCACTTTGAAGCTCACTTCAAAATTCAGTAACTCAAAGAGCATCAACACTGTTAAAGCTTTTATTTTTTTTTATAAGTCTTCATTGTGTGGGTTATTTCATATAGAACAGGGAATGAACTTGCCCTGGAGCCATTCCCTCAGTGGAGGGATTAATAGTGTTTCTTCTCTACCTGGCTACAGATTTTTTGCAAAACTTTGGAGGAATATAAACCTGAAGGTTTCCACTTGAACCATTTTGATAGAAAGCAGACAAACAGTTGTAAATGTATATGGTGCAGGCAGGACACACAGATGGCAGACCTGCAAATGGCAGAAAAACTTGGCTGTAGGCAAGGTGGAAAGGAGAAGGGAGGTTTAAATGAAAAAAAACACCCTAATTTCTAGAAATTCAAATCCAAAAGGCAAACTAGTTGGAAAAGGTAACAGGAAAGAGATGTTTCCATCTACCCTCACCCATCTGAAACTCAGTCTTGGCCACAGGCATGAAGGGATTTCTATTCAATTGCTTTGAATCTCTGGAGGGTGTTTCACTTCATAGTGGAAAACAGGCAAAGTTCTGGGGTCTTTTCTCAAGGAAGGGATGAAAGGCTGAGGTTCCTTTCACCCCCCTGAGGATGCTTACCTTGCCCATATTCCCAAGAGAATTAGCTTGGAACAACATGGTTAATTGTTGTTAAGGTATAATATCTCAACTGTTGTGCCCCACAAAGGAAAAGGTTTGGGAAAAAGTTGATTTTTCCAACATCTGGGAGCATTAAATATGTGAATGAACAGTGCTTTCCTTGCAGACTTTTTTTTATCAGTCCAAACTTAATATTCTCTATTCTGGAACTATCTATTTGATATCAAACTCGAGGTTAGAACAGAGGATTCTAAAAAGTGTGATGATTATCCTCTTCCCTTCTACAAACTGGGATTGCTTTAGTGGACAGCTTGAGGATACAGCTACACAGACTGGACTGTGGTCATGTCAAAGTGTTCAGAGATTCACTCCAGAGCTGATGGATTTCAGTGCCTGTCCAGTGTGTCTGGAAAGACAACGCAATGAAATGGTCAGAAAAGTGACCATGAATATAATCCTTTTGCTTTCCACATTTCTTTCTTCATCTAGGCTAAATTCTACCACTGCACGAGGCAAAAGCTGTTTTCTATGAGCCAGTGCTATAAAGTCCACAGGAATTAGAAGAAAGCTATATGCATTTCAGGAAAATCAGAGTGCACACCACAGAGGACAAGATCATCAAGTTGTGGAAGTTGATGTAGTGCTATAGCTTGAATCTCTGCCAATTTTTGCAGCTGAAAACCCAAGGAGAAGAAGCTACAGATATGGGATTATATATTGCTATATCTCACAGACTCTAGTGACATTTCATTAAGTCTGAAGGGACAGTGGTGGGGATGTCAAGCCTGACATGCTGCTTCATTTGCTTAAATCAATTTGAAACGTAGAAAAATCTTAGACTTCAATTTATTTGAAAAGTAAAACTCTCTTTGAAAACTTCCCCAGTGCTTGACTGGTAAAACACAGCTCTCAGCTTCAGGAATCTCTGGTTTGCTTTTGCTCCCTGCTTGTTTGATCTTGCTTGTTTGCCTTTCTCCTCAAAGCACAGCAACTCAACTCAATTAAAGCTTCATTAAAACAACATTGCCATAATCACCATATGCTACGTATATATTTTTAAAGCATAACTGTTACCAACTGAACAAAATAAAAGCAGGCATTTGATATGCCAGTATTACACAGTGTGCATGGACTGTTTGTGGTATATTTAAATTTTCACTTCTCTCAGCAGGGTCCAGAAGGAATCGCTGAAGACATTTCTACATCTTGTTCACAGTTAGATCCATTTGTGGTTTCTCAGCTTTGCAGCATCTGTGTTGTAAGTGCTGTAGCCTCAAGTTTCAGAAGGGAGCAGGGAAACAACAGTTGGGAGTGGGAACAGGTAACAAGGACAAAAAAAACCCTCAGCCTTCAAAGTGCAGGAAAATAAATCCTTTGATATCAATAATATCAGGAGGCAGAAGACTTCTGGCAAATAGCACCAGCTCCTGTCCAGCTGCACCTCGTTCAGAAGGCCATCTGTAAAGGTTTATTATCCCCACAGCTCAGAACTGGGACCAGTTGTGGTTTATATCTTCACCTCAATGATCTGGACAAGGGAATTGAGGGCACTCTCAATAGGTTTACAGAAGACCTCAGACTGGGTGGAAGTGTTGATCTGCTTGAGAGTAGGGAGGATCTACAAAGTGATCTGGCCAAGCTGGATCAATGGGCTGAGCAGCTGGAGAGTTGCATGGTGGAAAAAGGCAGAAAATGAGGCTTAGGGGAGACCTCAGAGCTTGCTACAGCTCCCTGAAAGCAGGTTGTAGTGTGGTGGCTCTCTGCTGCCCACTTGGCCAAAACAGAATGACATTCTCATCCCCAGGCAGCCCAGCAGCCAAACTCCTCCCTCCACTCCCACCTCACCCCCCAGAGACCCAAAGGGCCAGACAGCCAGAGGAGGAACAAGTCCATGCACTCCCCCACCACAGGGCACAGGAAGAAGGGAGCAGCCAGGGGAGG
>NW_008604741.1:6456-62280 GCF_000691845.1 Merops nubicus
ATCCAGGAAGCCCTCCCACCAGCCGCAACGCCCACACAGAACATCCAAGATGTAGGCAGACCTTCAAACCCCCCTGCCAGGAGAGTCAGCTCTTATAGAGGTGACTCCTGGCCCCACCTCCAAGTGAATGTTGAAGGTGGGGGCACCTGGTGGTGATCTCCTCATCAGTTCCCACCCCAGGCTGGCCAGACCCTGGGTGAAAACCCATCAGGAGGGGCTTTCTTGCCTGCTTGTGGACATCACCCATATGCCAACCCTCACTCAGGGCTGGGGGTTTAAACACCAGCACTTCAGGTGGGTATTTGTCTTTTCTCCCAAGTAACAAGCAATAGGAGGAGAGGAAAGGCTTCACATTATGCCAGGAAAGGTTTGGACCTGATCATCTCAAAGATCTTTTCCAACCTAAATGATTCTATGAGTCCTTGATCATCAGTTTTCACAAGCAGTGTGTGCTAGTGATAATGGCAACCAGAACCCACTGCTCTGACAAGTTTCAGGTCTTCAGTTCTCTCTCCTCTTTTTCTGCCATTAATATTATACAATGCAGAGGACAAGCCAAGCAGAGGAATTTATAATGGGATGGTTTTGTGGGATGAGCAGGACTTTAGTGGCATGGAGAAGCTCCAGCAGCTGCAACAACCATGCCAGAGCTCCACAGTCCATCCTCACTGGTAAGTACAAGCTGGATACTGTGGCACCAGTCCAACAGCCATTTTTATAGCCATAAAAAGTCCTTCTCACAGTAGTGAAGTCCAAATGAAGAGGAGCTGGTGGAGATGACTGGGATTTTCTCTGCATACCTCTCTAAACAGCCTGTGGTTATGTGCAGGTGGACCAGCTCACTGGTTCATAAATTTTATATGATGTAAAAGACAAAAACAACATACAGCAGAGATGTTCTCATCCACTGTGTTCATACCTGATTCATTTCTCATCTTCCTGAAGCCTGACTGAGTCTGAATCAAGAATATGACTCTGGTGAACAGGGAACACCTTGTGCTCCACACCTCCCCAAAGGGTGATGTCCCATAGATCCAAGGCCATGGCTCAGAACCTTGTATGATGATGTAGCACACCTAAAGCTCAGAGGTGCTCAGGGCTGGATGGGACTCAACTGGGACATAAAAGAATAATTATCTCCATTTTCCCTTAAAACCCCCAACCATAAATGTTACCTTGCTGTGAAAATGTCAACCACATTCTCCATTTAGAAGCCATCTAAGTTCAAATGCACTGAAAGTTTGGGTTCAGAAAGAGTTAATACTAAAGAAATATATTGGATTTGTTGCTGCTGTGTGGAAAGATGCCTTTTATTCAAAGTGGAAATTTCCAAAGATTTCTGGGGTAGCCAAAGAGAACATATAGGTGGGAGGAGATAGAGAAAGAAAAAGCAAAAAAAAAAAAGCCAAGAGAAAACAACAACTATATAAAATCCAGGAAAACTAGTCCTTGATTTATTAGCTGTAATTGCATTTAGGCACACATTATTAGTACCTCCTGTCTGAGTTCCAAAGAAAACACTAATAGATAAATTAACACATTGTGTGTTTTCCAAAAAAAAAAAATGGATTAAACAGATGAACAAAGTCCTTACTAAGGCAACAAAGCTAATTGAAATTGTTCTCCAGATTAACTCCACGGAGCCTAATGGTGTCATTTTTCTTCTGCATGGTGCTTCACTCTTCTCTCACTGCAGAGCATCCTGCAAAGTTTCACTTGTGAAGGAGCCATCCCTAGGATCACAGAATAACTCAGCCTGGAAGAGACCTCAGGAGGTTTCTTGTTTGTAAGTCCAACTCCTCCTGGAAGTAGGGTCACCTACAAGGTCAGATGAAGTTGCTCAAGGGTCACCTACAAGGTTAGATGAAGTTGCTCAAGGGTCACCTACAAGGTCAGATGAGGTTGCTCAAGGCTTTCTTCATTTGGGTCTTGAAAACCTCCAAGAATAGACACTGCACAACCTCTTTGGCAGCCTTCTCCAAACTCTGACTTTCCTCAGAGGGAAAAGGATTTGGTTAGATGCAGTCTGAACATGTCTTGTTTTAGTTAGTATCTATTGTCTCCCATACTCCACTGTGAAGAACCTGTTGGTTAGAAGCAGTCTGAACATGTTTTAGTTAGTATCTATTCTCTCCCATACTCCACTGTGAAGAACCTGGATCAGTCTTCTTGATGACCTTCCCCATACATACAGAGAGTTGCTATGAGGTCCCTCCAAAGCCACCCCTTTTTCATGCTGAACAAGCCCCATCCCACACTAGACAAGTGCTCCAGCCCTGACCATCTCTCTGGCCTCAGCAGTCTGAACATGTTTTAGTTAGTATCTATTCTCTCCCATACTCCACTGTGAAGAACCTGGATCAGTCTTCTTGATGACCTTCCCCATACATACAGAGAGTTGCTATGAGGTCCCTCCAAAGCCACCCCTTTTTCATGCTGAACAAGCCCCATCCCACACTAGACAAGTGCTCCAGCCCTGACCATCTCTCTGGCCTCTTCTGAACTTGATCCTTTTGATCCATTTGAACAACATCTTGTACTGAGACTCTCAAACCTGGATGGACTATCTAGATAGAGTCTCACAAGTGTTGTGGAGAGGGAGATAATCACTTCCCTCAGTCTCCTGGCTGTGCTGCTGCTCACACAGCCCAGGGTACCTTCTTTGCTGCCAGGGTGTACTGCTCAGCCATGCTCAGCTCATTTTCCACCAGAACCTCAGGGCCTTTTACCTAGAGTAGTGACAGAATGTTCTGTTGCAAAGGATTAATCCCTCCCTGCTGCAGAACTCTCTATTTTTCCTTGTTTAATTTTGGTAGACACTGGCCAGCCCATTCCTCCATCCCATTCAGGTCCTTCTGGATGGCAGCCCTCTCTTCTCATATCCCAACAGGTCTTCCTCTAATTTGGAGGAATTACCTCCAAATTAGAACTCTTCAATGTTATTGACAAAGATCTTGGAATCATACAATGGGTTGGGTTGGAAGGGGCCTTAAAGATCATCTTGTTCCAACTCCCCTGATGCAGATAGGGACAACTTCCACCAGACCAGGTTGCTCAAAGCCCCATCCAGCCTGGCCTTGAAAACTTTCAGGGATGGCGCATCCACAACTTCCCCAGGCAACCTGTTCCAGTGTCTCACCACCCTCAGAGTGAAGAGCTTCTTCCTAATATCTCATCTAAATCTATCTCCTTTCAGTTTAAAGCCATCACCCTTCATCCTATCACCACACTGCCTGATTGAGAGTCCCTCCCCATCTTTCCTGTAGGGCTCCTTTAAGTCCTGGAAGGCCACTATAAGTTCTCTCCAGAGCCTTCTCTTTTCTAGGCTAAACAGCCCCAAGAGATGTTACACAGGACAGGTTTCAGGACAACCCCCTGTGGCACTCTGCTTGTTACAGTCTCCAAGTATCCTTTGACTCATTAGCCACTGATTCCAATCATCCAGCCAATTTTTACCCCTCAATTTGTCTACCTATCCAGACTATAGTGTCTTAATTTGAACACAGAAATAATTGGATCTGAGAAAGCCTTGTAGAATTGAGGCAAGTGGCACCCACTGCTCACCTCTCACCCTCAAATCCAGTTTCCACAGCAAGCAATCAAGCTGGCTGGGCATGATTCACCCTGGGTAGATCCATGCTGACTTCTACCCATCCTCTGCAAAGCATCCATGGCTGAAGTGGAAGAGAAAAGCATTTCCCTCCCATTCTTCCCTTGAAATGAAACACGACAGTTTTACAGCACGTAGAGCAGCAAATGCTTCTTCATGGCAGTGCTAATAGATCTAGAATGTGAGATCTGCAGATCTTTTTGCCTACACAATTACCCAAAGTGTGCCAAACAAGGCATGAACATTTTCTGCTCGTCTCCCCCATCCCACAGCCTCTGAATGCAATTTGCTGTTAGCTGGTAATGTGTTTCTTGTTTAGAAACAACCTGGAGTTCAATATGGGGTGGGAAGTTGTTTTCTTTGCAGAGAAGCAAGATTGGATGCCTGTCACACTCAACTGTTTAATCCATAGTTATAGACAGCATAATGGAATAAATGCCCTCCACAACTGAGCCACATCTCTGAGTTTAGAGTTCAAAAGGGGTCAGAGAAACACAACAAAGGGAATAACCAATCTAAACCCAACCCTGGCTTTCATTGGAAGGCTACAAGAAGTCAGATGGAAAACATGCCATCAAAAACTGTGACATGAGAGCATCTGGACAAGGCATCCACAGTGCTTTCTTAGCAAAGTATGGGTTAAGAAGTGAGGAACACCATGTATCTGGGTACTCAGCCCAGTAAACATGAGATAAAGGAGTAAGGTTTGAATTTTGGGGCTCAGTTCAGGTGTAGCATGTAGAATTCAGATGGAATTCAGATGTCTAGGAGTCTAGTGCCATTTGAAAGACCTTAGGGCATCACACCTGGCCTCCAAGAAAAGCATGAGTCTGCTCTAGAGCCTGTATCTCATCCAACACAGATGGATAAAATTTTGGGTCTCAAGCAACACTGGATTTTTTATTAGGAACTGAATTGATCCTCAGTCATCTATGTCCTGGACTGCTCTAATACTGATGAGGCATAGTAGTCATCTTTAAATGCCACTAGCCCTCTTGATATTCCCAGTGTTCCAAATAAACGTGGAAAGGGAAATAAAAACAAACCACCCCATGCCCAACAAAAAAGCCCAACAGAAGTACAGGCAAAGAAAGATGAAAGCTGAACATCCAGTGGAAGCCCAGAATTGGGATTAAGTGGCCACATCAGTCCCAGTAAGGTGCCCCAGCACAACTCTGCAACTGTTATGTAAGAAACAGGGAGAAAATCAGTATTTTTTGGTATTCTTTATGATGTGGACAGCGTTCAAAACCTGTTGTTTCTCCAGCACCTCAAAGGTCCCAGTCACAAAACCATCATTCAGCATCAAAATCACAGGAAGTCTTTGGGAAGGCTTGGATTAGCCTGTTGGTTCTTTTTTTTTTTTTTACCATTCCCTTTATCTTTGCAGAAGGAGTTGGTGATTTCAGCTGACATGGATCAACCCAAACTCCACAACAAAACATTTCCCACAGCAGCCAGAGCTCTGAGCTTGAGCCCAGCTGGCTAAAACTTCAGCCTTGAAGCTTTTGGCTATGGCAGAATGTATTTATTATGTATATAAGGAATAAAGATAATTAATTTTTAGACCTTGCTGGATATCATAATCCTCCCCTTACTGCTAGAAGTGTTTACAACGGATCTTTTGATGGTTTCCACGTTGGAAAACAAATTAAATAAATCACAGCTTTAGCTGAATAAGGGATTTCCTGGTGGTGGGACCTGGAAGTATTACAGCTAATTGAGCTTACTGATCACAGAGTAGACACACAAAGGTCAGGTTGTCTTAACAGCTTGTATGCTGTCAAGCTGTGTTTGTTCTTGAATACATCCATCAGCCCTTTCCACCCCAAACAGTACTGGCTGAAGTGTGCCAAGCTCCAAAAACCTTACTTAAGAGTCAATTCCTTTCCTATGCTCCAGTAAAACAGGGAAATAAAGGCAGGCAGCAAACACCAAGCCCACCTCAACTGCTGGGTTTGCACAGAGGATTAGACACATTGGTTTGTGTTGCTTTCCTTCTGAAAAAAAAATAAAGTTGTTTTTCAGGGCATGAATTTCCACGGATTGGGGATGAGAAGGGAGAATTAGTGCATCTTAATTAATCTAGGCTGTCTGTGTTTGCATTACACATTTCCTATGCATCAGGTTTAAATCATTTCCTTAGAGAAAGCCATCCCTGGGTAAAGCCAACCACCCTGGGCTGGAATACATCAGAAGATGAAACACCTACTGCTCCTTTAGTAATTCCCACCAGTTTTTCATTACACTCACTGTCAGAAATAATGAAGTAAATGTCTTCCTTCCCCCCAGAAAGTGTTTGGCTCCAGCTTCTAGGCATTGATTCTTGTTATGTCTTTTTTTCCTGTTACATTGGAGAACTGTGAGTGTTCAGTATTTTCCTGCAAGGGTAATACAAGTAGAATGTAATAAAGTTTTCCATAAGTCTTCATTCTGATAATCTATAGACACTTCTTGCTTTTTCATATTGTTTCTAACTTGGAATTTTCCCATATCCACTTCAAAATGTAGCAGAAAGAGATGTTCATTCTTCATCATTCCAATGCAGAATTAAACCCTCCTCTTGCACCCTGAGGAGGACTCACCTGCCCTCATTTTCCACCACGTGGAACCTGATTCAGAACCAGTCAACCCATTTTTTGGTCAGTGTGAAGAGACAGGCAAGAGTAGGATAAGGTTGTCATGGCCCCTCTCAGCCAAGGATAAAGGTTGAAAAAATAGATTGGAGAAAGTGTGTCCTAAAAGTTCCTGTTTCTGTGCATTGACTATTAATGTGAATGTAGAAAAAACATATCTAAAATCAGTGAGATAAACAGCACCCAATTGACAGTAGTCAGGGGAGTTAAGTGCATCCAAAGAGATAGGTCTTGAGTTACAGTAGGAGAGTAACAGGTAAACAATGGCAAGAAAACACCCTAGTCATGAGATTCAATAACAAAATTAGGCACTGGGGAAAACTGCTGCTTCCCTTTTACTTCAGCACAGATGTGGAGAGACTCATCCCCTCAACTATCTCACTGAATGAGGTGCTTTAGCTGAGAGGTAATTAATCCTCATAGATGGAACATTCAGGACCAGGAACATCCCTGGCAACCAACAGCATTTATTCCACTCCTATTTAAACCCTGGTTTCTTTGGGGCTCCCTTCTAAGGCCCAAAGTCTCCTCTCTGCTCTTCTGAACCTTTAAGCCAGACTGATCTGGTAACTCAGTCTCCAGAGCTGCAGTTGCTGAGTTGATGATCTCCCCTCAGAGGTCTGCAAAGGCATCATTTAGCTTTTCCAAACTTTAACTCCCTCAAATTGTACAAGAAGCTGACCCTTTCTTGAGCTATTTCTGTTGCAGTTTGACAGGAACAGTAACTAAACTGCAGGTCTATTGATTAAATATCCTTATTTTTTCCCCCCCTGTAACAGTGTGAGGCATTTAATCAATATGGCAATGCCCCATCTCATGGACCAAAGGCACAATATCCAGTCATCATAAACCAACACGAAGAAGTGCTGCAAAGTGATTTTATGGCCTGACACTTGCTGAAACATCCATTTGTAGTGGAATAGATACATACATTTCCTTCTGCAAGCTAGCTACAGAAAAATAAGAGAAGTAAACATCACGGGGAGCAGCTGCATAGTTTCTGCCTGACAAAAAAAAAGACCTCTATGATATGATCATTTCACATCCATCAAGAGGACACAGATTTTGCAAAGCATATCTGTACAACATGCCATCTATTTCCTGAAGGGGATGCACAAACATCCCCAGAGGAGGAGGACATGGCACTCTATCTAACATCCTTCTATGGATCCTGCTTCTATAACACTGGAGCTACTCACAAATTCATTCTTTTGTGAACATAATTCTGCTCACAAACCTTTTTCTGGGGGGACTGGGTAATATATTTATCATTGGGAAGGTAGACTTGCTCTGTTTCCAAAATTTCAGGAAAATAATGCCACTGATGGTCACTATTCTTGAGGCTACTGCAGATAGACCTGAATTAAAACAAATAAACTAAAAAATAGCACTAATTACTTCACTTGGGGAACCACTAGGTATATGTTCTGTGGCTATGAGAAACATTTCATCAAAGGAACTTTATGAGTATAACCACCTATTATTCCTCCACATGTTCATTTGCATATATTCAAACAAGTATGAACATATACTAGTGACTTTGTTGACAGATGTCTCCCAAGGAAGATCTGCCTCATGTCACTAAGATCAAAAAGACTGTAGCATGGAAATTATTTGAATGAAATCTCCAAATCTTACCATGAAATTATTTATCTGTCTTCCCCTATTCACCATTTCAAAGAAAAACTCTTTGGCCTCTGTAGGTGATGTTATAAAGAGAGGCAAATAATGGAAAAAGGATTGTTGCAACTGTTACAAGTGAAGGTAAATATGAACAAAATAACATTTTTGGTTTTTCTTCACTCAGAACATGGCAAAAAAGTAGACTTTTGTAGTGCCAGGATTTAAGAAAATGGTCCATGTAGAAAGAATTTTAAGTGATTAGAGGGCATGGGCTTTTGTCAATGTCCTAATTGCTTGGTGGGAGTTTGGCAACTGAGACTGCTAATTCAAGAAAAGCTCAGTGGTCAACAGCAAAACTCAATATCCTTCAGCTCAAAGCTCTTGAAAATTAAAGATCCAATCAATTTCTATGGAAATCTTGGGACAGAAGCCAGGGCTATTCATCTGTGAGAAGACCCATGAAGGAATGTGACCTGAAAGCTACTCTGGTGGTCACTACTAAAATCTGTATTTTCCTGAAGTTTGCCAGTCATTTTACCAGTAGAGGCATGAAAAATAAATTCAGTAATTCTCAGTCTTGACCATACTCATGACTTTGTTCTGAAAGAGGAAATTTTACAAAGCTTCTGCATCTAGTCCTCTTTGGTTATATGTTTGCAGCACTCCTGCACTTTCCTTCATCACTCATTTCAGCCCTTCAGGACAAAAATCCCCAAGATTAAGACTGATTGTGACAGCATGGACTGTTTATTGAGGTGATACATGGCCAGTAAAGGAGAAAAATCCTCATCACTGATATGTTCCATTGGGAGAGCAAGAGGTAGTTGTCACCTTGCAGGTTTCTTGTGAGATCCTTGGAAAGTCATCTTGGAAAATCCAAGATACCAGTCATAAGAGGTAGCACATCCCAATCGTTGACCATCATGCAGAGGTATCAGTTAGGTTCAAGAGGTAGAAGAGCTATGTCAGAGACAGAAGGCATCTCATCAGGCATTTCATAAAAACCTGGTAGCTTGGACACAACCAGTTGTACTGATGTCCTATCCCCAGGACAACAAGTGGGGGCATCTGCACAGTCTTAAGCCTAAAAGTTTATTGTGTGTGACTCAACTAGCTGGGGCTTTAGAAGTCTAAAAACCAGTTGATTAACCAAACTAATTGCCCTCAAGAAGGCAGGTCACTGAATCCCAAAGGAGAGCTTTAAAATGGAAGAGGTTCAGGTTCTAAACTGAGCTGCAACTCAGGTTCTAAAGGCAGTGATCTTTCTCAAGTGGTCATGAAGCAAAGTTGAGCATAGGTTCAGAGGGAGACACATGTAGCAAATTTAGACATCTTGAGCTCTGTTAATAGGAAGAGGAAATGTTTTTTCCTAAGACAGCCATTCACCTGATAAATTTTAGGTGTCTGCTGTACAGCTTTGCAACAGAAACCCTGAGTGGTTTGAAAGATGCATGAATGGAAACTTCTGTGGCTGAAAGTACCAGTAGAGGGAGGATTACACAGAAGCCACACATTGATAAGCAAGGACACACTGGAAAATGAAGTGTTAAGTATCAATTCATGTATCTTTATACCCAAAAAAACCCTGCTTGAATGTTGTTTTGGAGAGGAACATGAGACACAGCAAAGACTTGAGGTAGTGCCCTTTGTCTTGTCCCACGCTGCTTGACGCACACATCTCTGTGACTATGGCATCCTGATTATATGAATCCTGACACGTGGGCGTGCCAGTGTGAGCAAAACCTATGAGACAGTGAGCATGAGTGAGAATGTGTCACCAGGACCCATTTTATTCAAAATAAATCTCACTTCCACCTTTTGTTGCACTGGTTTCCTACAAAGGGTGCTGCGAATGTGCTTATTTCTGTCCCATGATTTAAAACCCACCATTTCAGGAGGAGATACCTACCCAAGCACATCTGCTTTTGGCCAGGTTAAGCTCATTCTCCTCCAGAAAAAGAAAATAACAGGTGAACTTCACCTTTGCATTCCAGCTGTGATAGGAGCAATAGTATTTTCTCTCAGAATGAAAGCCACCAACACGTTGATGTGCTCCAGGACTTTGTTACGTGGCCCACCACAGTGCCTGGATTAAAAGAGTAAATCTCTCTCCTTATAGCTGGTCATGGGCTTAGAAAGTGTCACCCATTCTGGTTTAATTGATACCCAAGTACAGGATGAAGAAGAAGCACTATTTACAAAGAGAATTTCATGCTAGCACAGTTACAAGGAGGATTTAAGGAAATATATCTATACATATATAGGCAATTGTCAGGCTGGTGAGATATAAAGTTGAAAAATTATCTCCAATGCATTTAAGTTTTACTTGGAATGATTATTTTCCCCTTTCAATATTTTGCAACAGCTCAAACATTCAAATATAACGTTCTTCTAACTATTGTGAAAGAACATGCTGCTTTAAATGTTTGTTCAAGGTCATTCTCCTCATTTGCATTAATGTTAGCATATAATAGAAACCTCCAGCTACTGCATGTGAGGCTGGTGGAGGGACAAAGGCACATAGATTTCAAGAGACCTGACAGAAAAGCAGCACTTTGCCTTTAAAGAGGGAAAATAAAACTCAATGCTTGGATTTACATCCTCAGAAGCACAGCAAGGATGACACTTAATGCCACCAAAGCAGAAATTTATAAAAATCTGATCAACTGAACGACATTGGCAAGAATTCTGCCTAAAAGGGAGTTCTGAGCTGTTAAGGCCCATTGTGGCCTTTAATGAACTAAGAGTTCCTTAGAATTTAATCTGATGCAGCTGAGAATTAAAAGTGTAAGGACTTTTGGGGGGTGGTTGTTGGTAGGCACAAGAGGTGAGGCTGTGCCCTGAAGATACAGCTGGAGTAGATACTGATGTCAGCACTTAGCCCAGATTTTCAGCAGAGGAAGTTGGATCCAAATTGGTCACAATGAAACAGTAATTTAAACCTCCTCCTCTTCCTTCAGTCACCTTTTCCTCCAAAAATCCACTACCAACAGGAAAAAAAGGGAGCAAAACAAAGCAAAAGAACAAAGCATCCTTGTTTCTTGGATTTATTTCAGGTGGATACTGGGGAACCCGAGACCAAAATTTGCCTTTGCTCAGCTCTAAATAGAAGTACAGAAGCCATCTGGCTTGGTCACTAGATTTGGACACTCAGCAGCAACCACATCTTCAAATAGAAGGGAATCTTTTCAAAGTTTGCCTTTTCTGGACCTTCTTTGTTGGGAAGGGAGCTCAGTTGGAAATAGCTTTTGGTTTTTAGATGTGATTGTAAATGCAAATAAGCACGAGCAGATCTAAATGCAGAATTTGTCTGAGGAATGAAAGGAGCTGCAGGATGAAAGAGAAAGGAGCAATTGTTTTAATCCTATTAAGAGCCTGATTAATGCAATTAAAAACCCATATTTCAATTAGGCTGTGTTTCAAGCTGCTTTACTCAAAAGCACTTTTCCCTGAGGTACCAGCTTTTAGCATATTAGATAGGACATGGAGCAGGGCACTGGTACTACAATATTTCTGTCCCATTTAATCCAGCAGCAATTAGATTCTTTCAGAGATTTCATAATTTGGGTCTAAAGGTTTGAAAAATTCAGAACTATAGGTAGGATAGGTCACAAGGTCAGATTTTTTTTATTTAGGAAGTAAAAAACAAACCCAAAGCATCAAGTGTTCTGCTTGGAGGCTGCAAAGCAAGCTGAAGAATCATTTTCAGGGAATGCCAACATGGGCTTGTGTTTGAGCACCCCACGTGCACAGAAAACACCTTTTTCTAATTCAGTTTGGCACCCTGGACATCGTTTGGGAAAGTATGTCCTTAATTTTTCATGGCTGTATGGATGACTGGAAGCACCTGAATTGTGCTTTCATGTTGAATGAAATACAGAAATTCAAAGGTGAAACGTTGGCTTTCACATCACCACCCTAAATATGGAGTAAACACCTGTAGAACTTCACTGAAGAAAGAACAGAAAGTCTTGATTGTGAATGTGGAGGGGGAAAAGAAAGCTGATGAAATGATATCAAGGAGCTTCCTTCTTAAGTGCTTCCAAAAGACACATTTTGCCACTGATTCATCACGCTCGTGCCTCAGTTGGAGGTAGATTTGAGAGGAAAAGCACAAAGGGGAGTCAGCTTTTCACCCTGAAAAGCAATTTTCTGTTTGGTTGGAAAAAGAAAAAAAGGAATAAAGGAAAGAAAAGAAGAAAAGAATGAGAGGGAAAGAAAGGAAGAGATGCTATTGTCAGTCATCCTCCACTCCCCCATCCTGGAGGTGACAGGGATAAACCTCTTGAGTTTTAGGGAAAACTAAAGGTCTCCTAAACCTTCTAGGAAAAACTAAAGGTTTCCTAGACCTTTTAAGAAACAATTCTTGACTTATAATAATGGTTCTTTGTTTAATAGTGGTTCTTTTGTATAATAAATGGTTCTTTGAGCATCTGTTGACTTCATAGAAAACTGGCATGGTGGACCTGCTTCTTTGCTTTCTTTTTGAGCATCAAAGAGTCACAGATTGACTCGTTTTGTACGTAGACAAATGAGCTCAGAGGGGACCACCCACACTTATAAAAAGATCTGGTAAACAAGATCTACTCCAGGTGGAAGGCTAAGGAAAATGTTGGAAGAAAATATGGCCTAGGGAGACAGGTTAATTGCCTATAAATTTAACAACAACAAAAAAAGTCTGTAAAAAAAGAGACTTTTTTTTTTTATTAGTGAATTCAAACCGTGTAGTATTAAACTAACACCATGGCAGGGAATATTTAATGCTTCACAAAAAAAAAAAACCCACTCTCCAAAAAGCCATTCAAGCAATTGATTGGGCTGCCAGAGAGGAATGAAGAATAATTTTCACAGGGAGTATATAAAATTCTCATCTTTTACTCTGAAACATGGAGAAAATCAAATCAAACCATCTAAAATGAAAAGAAAAAAAGAATGCTGACAACTCATATAATGGGTAATGTTGAGGCACTCCCAGCCCTGGGCTTTCCCAGATGTTGGTGGGATGGGTGATGGGCTTTGCTTATTTTGGGGTTGGTGAAAAGTGCTGTGCCTTGATTCCTAGTCACGACCATCATGGGCAACCTATGGTCACCCAGCAGCAGAATGAACTTCCAACCTGGGGCTGCTCTACCTCTGGACATATCCCTCCCCATCTTTCACCTTACTACTGGTAGATTCCAGCAGGTAAGAAGGGGGTGGTGTCAAGGAATCTGTGACTATCTTTGGCTTTCAGTGGGATGAATCCAGGATCAGTCAGAACTGATTCTTGAAGAGGATTTTCACTCCTCCTCTCCTATGTAGACATAAGAAGGGATGTGACATGACTGCAGCACATATTTAGAAATCCCTATTACAATGTCCAGATGACCATCAGTCTACTGGGGGTAAATGAGCAACCCAAAGGGACAGAAGATTGGCTACATTAGTGAAGAGTAGGTGAGAAGACCAGAGAGCAGAGAAGCAAAAATAGGTCTTCTCCTCCACCTTCTGGAGACGAGCCCTTAACTGCTCTCCAGCAGTTGATCTGAAAGGATCCTTTGTTTGCCTTCAAGTCTTTAGGCACTGGAACTGGTTTTAAAAGACCAGAAAACTAAAAAAAAACCCCAGTCATGAGTTCAAGTATTGCCTTCCAAGTTTCTGCTTGCTCCTCACTGAAGGGCCACCTACAGATGGCTAGATGTTGGCCAACATTTTTAATGCATTTCTGCAAACAAAGCATGTACAGCAGGATTTTATCACCTCTTTGAGAACAGTCATCCAACAACCTCTTTCTGTTGTTCAATCCTAATTAGCTTTGGATGCTAAAACACACGGGAGGCTGGAGGGAAGCAATAAAAACCCCAGGCTGCCTGTCCCTGGAAGCAATGCTGGAGAAGAAGACTGGGGATACACGTGGCAGAAGTAATCTAATTCCTGCACAGCCAGCAGACACTGGTCCAGGAGCAGCATTGCCAAGCTGTGGGACATATTCTGCTCTCTATAAACCAGATTATTTCTGGCCTGACTCCACGATGGTTCTCCACATCCGTAACAACGACCCTCAGAGCAGAATCTGACTTTGTGGCTGCTTCACCACACGCTGGTAAGGACTCCAAGTAATTAAAGAGAATGCAAATTAAACAAAATGTGGGTTTTGATCTGCTAGACTTTGCCTCTCACCTCGTTCTGCTGCTTTGCACTGCTCTGTGGTCTCGTTTCCTACTGCACCGAGCAATCTGCTGCCTGGTCTTGGGCGTGCTGCTCTCATTTCCAAATCCTTGGACTTTCAGGATGCATGCTGCTGATCCTCTGCTATGTTTAAACCTTCTCTAAGTGCAGTCCCCAGAATTTAATGTCCTTCCTGCTAACACAATTTGGCTTTGTACAAGCAGAACTTACATCCAGCATTCTTTTTCTCTCTGAAATGAATTTCCAGGTAGATACAGAAATATGTCATCCCTCCCCTCCTGTGTCCTCCAGCACATGTATTCCTAACAACTGTGAATTCTAGTTGCCATTTATAGGAGTTTACAGCCAATTAATGAACATCACTTCTATTATCATGGTGGAAAAGATTTATTTCCACGTGTTCTTTGGGATTAGTCTCTATCAGAGCCTAAGGGTCCAAGCAGTGTTTCAGTCACCTCTTCATGCTGACTCTGTTATCTCTTTTAGCACTGTAAAAACCTCTCTGTCTTATCAAATCAAGAATTCCTTTAAGGCCATTAAAAACTGACATCAGGAGTAAACCAACTATGGAACACCCCTGGGGGAATTCTTCTGCATCCCTGGGGGTTTTCTTGTTTGATTGGAGACCCTTCGGTTATCCTGGAGCTGCAAGAAGCTGCTCTTGGGGAGGGTGAGTCAGGAGAGAGGGGGAAAGGAAGGTGAGCACCCTCCTCAACGAGGGCTCAGCCCCACAGCACCCAAGCAAGACCCAAGCAGGTCTAGTGACAGTAATCAGGGTCAGCCAAAGGGTTGGTGACCTCCAGGCACATCTGTAGAAAGAATGCAGAGCCAAGGCCAAGCCAGAGAGTCAAACCAAGGAGTTGGGCTGGGGTCAGCATGGTACAAGACCAAACAGGGCAGACCTACAGCCTAATTGAGGCAGGGACTAAGAGCAAGGGACTGAGCTTCAGTGGATCTCTTAAGCAAAGGAGTGCTGCTCCCATGGAGACAATACAAGGATACAGAGTGGTGTATATCAGAGCAGGCCTAAATCATGGTCAGCCAACCCATGGGGCTGGACTAAAGGACCTTTAAAAGTCCCTTCCAACCCAAACCATTCTATGATTCTCTAATTTAACCCTGGGGACATGATCAGGCCTTGGAGGCACAGAACAGACCCTTGCCTTATTTTACTCAGTGATATAGCTGCATTCCCTCCTGAATTCTGTCAGCACATTGATTATCCCTCCTCCTATAAATCCACCTTATTTCCAGCCCAGTTACTAATCAAACATAACCAAGACTCAGAAATCCAACAGCTTGTTAAAATGAAATGTGATGATTATCTATTACTCTTGAAGGAGAGTGCAGTGAGAACCCACCTCCCCCATGCTTCACCTTCCTAGACCTGTGTGGTTCAACTACCTCATCAAAAGGACTACCAAGGACACAACGCTTTAATTTGATTGACTCCTCTTTTGTGGAACCAATTTGGAGAACAAATGATGATTGCAAACCAAGGCCAGGACACTTGAAAGCCAGCTGGAAAATATTTAAAATAAAATAAAGTGATTTATGGGGTTTGTACCCAACAGTTGCTTTAACCCAAGCTGACAGAAATTGCTGAGTCTCATCATCTCTGTTAAATTAAATGAGTGACTTTGGTCCCTAAAGCAGGTTCCTAACAGGAATCTACTTTTCATTTTAGGGGAGCAGGCAGTGGAGAAGGAGGGGATGAGAATTAAAATCCAGGAGCAATCATGGTTGCAACATTTTCTGATTAGATAATGATGGTTTGTGATACAACAGCAACATGTCCTGTTTACATTGCACCTTGCAGCACCCTCTGACAGGCAACAGTAAAAGCAATTATACCAACACCACTCCCAAAATAGGTTTCACCAGATACTCATACAGATACCCAGTGCTGGAGACTCTCAAATCTCCCCAGAAAGTGTTTCAATTTCCTTATCATTAGAAAGATTTTCTTGCTACATACCCTGATGCTTTCTTACTGCTGTTTAAGCTCATTATTTCTTGTTCTTCCCACCCATAATAAGCAAAAAGCACTGATTATCCTTTTCCTTTTTTTCAGTAGACTTTTATGTACCAAGAAGTTGCTATCTTCACCTCCACCTTCTCTTTTTTAGCATAACAAACTCATTTTAATCTCTCCTATGCAGCCAGGCTTGCAAATCACTCCTGATGCTTACCCCTAAACTCTCAATAACTGCCCCATGCCCCAAAGTGTGTCCAACACCAGACAGCAGGTTAAATTGTCCAATGAAAACTCACACCAAAGTCACACTAAAGGAATCTAAAGCAGATGGTCTCAACCCAGACACCACCCATCACTGAAGAAGGAACTCCAACAGTAACATGGCACAATCAACTGCCCTGTGATGGGATCTGGACAGCTAAATGTGGCTCATAATCCACCTACCTAAACACAAGCTTCTGGCTAGGAGATGCTCTGCAGTCTCTGACACATCCATCTGGGCCTGAGTGGTCCAGCAGAGGTCATGTTTGAGACCATAACAGACCTCACAGTCAACAGGAGCCCATGGCACCATGGATCCCATCTTTGATGGGATATATACATGCCTTGTAATACTGCCTAGATCTCTAGTGAACACGTAGACAACACACTTAGTGATACATTCCTAATGTGGACAACCCCAAAGTTAGTGGAGATGACTCCCATCCTATACATCAGCTGAGTTATAATGAATTCTAGCTTCTTGTGATAAAATTCTTAATGAATTCTATCTTCTTTGCTTGGGGCAAAGATACAGAGTATTTGGATTTTGTCTTGGTTGAGATATAAGGAATCATGCTTAAGATGTGTGATCCTGCTCAGAGCTGGCATGCAGTCACTGGCCAAACAGCAATAGACTAGTTTTAATTTTCAGTCTTGACCTTTCATTTGACACAAATATAAGATGGGTAATTGAGCCATGTTAATAGCCACAAAAAAATTAACTTCAATTGTTTCCTCACTAGTTTTGGGTCTATTTATAACTGGTATGGAGAGGGAGAAACACTGGTCAGCACCAGCAGCCTCTCAGTCCCTCAGATTAGATTGTGGAGGTAATAGGAAAATAAAATATATATATAAAAAAAGGTTTAACATAAAATAAAAGTATTCTGAAGCAGAAAGCATTGGAAACATGGGACTCAAAAAGGAAGGCCTGAGAGGAGAGTACCATTTGGTCTCTCATTTCTAAGTTATAAGGATATATCCATTGCATATTTTCCTAGTAAAAGGAAAGTAAGATGATGGCTATGCCCAGTTGTATGAATCCATGGCCTTCCTATTCCTTTTAGGTCAAAGAAACTGGAATTTCTTTCTAAAAAAAGTGATCATGGCATTTTTTATTATATTGGTGATAGCTGAAATCAGTTGTTATTACATCCTTACACTCCCAAATATTCACTACTATACCTTTTATCTTTTAAAGACACCACTGGGGAGCCAGGCAGGGAAAGCCTGGGGAATATCAGTGAAATTTATGATTTCTCTGCTTAGAAAAAAAATAATCTTACCTGCATGTTCACGAATTCTCCCCAGTACTATTAAATCAGCAAATATGACCTCTCTAGTGGATAGAGCTCTATTCTACTTCCATTAATGGCAATGAGAAGTGTGCCTTTGACATCAGTGAAAGCCTGAAGTGACAGATGATTTCCTTTTCTTTAAACTCTTTGGAAAAAAAAAAAAAAACAACCCTCAAACGTTCCAGGAATATCTTCAGGAACAGGCTCCAAAGAGTAAAGATAAATGCAAACAGAGTTGATTGTACTTTTTTTATGTGTTTCAGGTCTCTGTGAGAAAAATATCTTCCACAGTAAAAAGAACTGATGCAAGAATTGTTTCTCATAAATGGACAGCACTGTTGCCTATAAAAAAAAAAAAAAAAGGAATGATAAGTTATCACTCCCTAGGCAGAAAAAAGACAGCTATGGAGAATATACACGAGGTGGACCCACTAAAAATGAAGCTACTGCAGTATTTATTGGGACATAAAAAACATCATGAATTTTTGACCTGCTGCATAAACTGTTTTCTTCTGAAGAGTCATCTTAAAAAAAAAAGTAATAATGAAGTTGTGCTTTATGAAGATGGAATGGTTCCTTTAGATGTTTCCTAGTCTTCTAAATGCATTCCAGAGAAGACCTTAATCCCCATCTGCTCCAGAGTCTCCTCAGTAGCTATTCAGGAAGCCTTGGACTCAAACTGGATCCCTGCACAAAGGGCAGGAACTCACCAATGTCTACTCAAGGGACTCCACATTATTTGCTGGCTGTTTCTGGTCCACTGGGTCATCCAGGGTGAGCTTCTGTTGGGCCAAGGAGCGCTCTGATTTGTGAACCTAGGAAAAGCCTTTGGGAGCTTTATTTCCCCTTGGGCTTTTTTTGTGGATGCAAATGTCTCTTTGTCTTTGAAGCACCTACTTCATTTCCCATACTGTGGTGATAAAATTCTGGAGCTTAAAAAGTCCTTCCTGAGTAAGAGTCTCTTTTTCTTTGCAAGACCAATCAATGCTTTTCAAGGAACATAGAGGATACCTGTAAAAGAGACATCCTTGCCTGATAGGACATCCTGTAATAGGTCAGGAATAGATATTACTGTGTGCAATATCAGCCTGTGAACTGTCAGCCCTAAGGCTCTCATTTCTAGTCTAACATTGCCTTGGACAGTGGTCTACTTCCTTCAGAGATGACTTTACCAAGGAAAAGTCATCACCTCCCCTTCTTCATGGCCTTTGCTTGACTGCTGAGGTGTGGAAGGGATGATAAGGACTGTTCTGGGTCTTTACCTGAGCCATGCTCCAAAATTGTAGCTGGGGCAACATTCTAAGCATCCACATCCTCACCACCACTACTGTCTCCAGTGCTGCCACCAGGACCTCCACCTCTTTAGTAGCCTCCTCCTACAGGACCCAGAAATAATGTCATGAAATGCATGTAGTTCCCTGAGGTTGGCAAAACATTACTTAGAAATAGTGAGGAATAATAACAGGAATATAGAAACAGACATGCTGATGCTGATGTTAACTGCTGCTGGCCTCCATGGACCATGAATAAGAATTGAAACCATGACAATTGATACTTCTGGGTTGTAACTGTAGTAGAAAAAGGGACATTTCTTACCTACTGGAAAAATCATTTTGGAGAGCTGCACAGATTTGTACTCGCCGAGGATCAACTTTAGAGGTTAAAAGAAGCCCAGGGTTAGATTTTTTGGTTTTTCCTTACACTGAAATAATTTAAATAGAAAGGAAAAGATTTGTACTGCAGGAAGTCTGAGCCAAGTTCTTTCCAGATTCAGCTTTTCATACGCTCCCAAGGAAAGCAAAACTTACTGGCAGAAGATTTTCATCTGATTGTGTCTGAGAGAAGGTTCTCCTCATTCACCTAGAATGCTAATGAAACTTTTCAAGTGCAACCTCAACCTCTTACATTTTTAGATGACTTACTTGTGCTGAGATCACTGGGGTAATTTTTCATGACATCAATGTTAATTGCAATAGAGGAACTAACCCTGCAGAACACGTTGGCTAGTGATTTGTCTATCAAGAAATCCAAACAACACTAATGATAAAGCAGCTACTGGAGTGCCTACTAAAATAAAACCAATATTTGCCTTACTTGACAGGTTTCCCTGGATTTATGGCTGCCTAACAATATTTCAGTGATCTATTGGACAGAACGGCTTCCAAAAAAAAATAAAGATATTTTGTCCATGAAGTAATTTGATGCTGTAGCAAACAGGTACAATTCTCATCACAAAAACACTGGTACCTAATGAATATGTAGGACCTATGTATCATCTGGCCATGTATATTCCTCATTCTTCATAGGCTGAATCAAAGGACCTGACGTGCATTCTTCTCTTAGCTTGAACATAGTGCAAAAAAAGAAACAACCACACCAAAATCAACCAAATATTCATTTCCTACAAAACTACAAGTCCAAAGCCCTGTGGAATGTTTTTCAACATGCTGTTTCAAAAGCCTACAAAGATTTGGATCTCTCCCTGTAGCTGCCAGCCTCTTGCTAGTCAGAGGGTCCATAGGGAGTCTACAACCCAAACTTTGCTCTGCTGTTAGAAAATCTACAGCAAGTTGTCTCTGTGTCTGAAACACCTGCTTTATGTTAGAGATTACAAATGCATCTAAGCCACTGATTTTTAGCTTAAGTTATGTCCTATCTTTGATTATAGTCGTGGTAGAACCACTCAGCTCCCCCCATAAAGACAAGGGAGTGAATCAGATACCTCCAAACTGCACGTTTAGCAGCAGCACCCCTTTTCCTGGGAATCTTCTAAATAAGGACAATCCCTATGTGATGTCATTGTAGAAAATGTTTCTCTGCAGACCAGGAATCCAGGTCTTCCTCATCACCTTTGTCTAAGAAAGCCTTTTATCTTCATAAAGAAAGATATACACTTATCTTTTCAACGTAGCCTGAAATCCCCTTTTCTCCCACTCTCCCCTGCTTTTAATTCTTCATTCCAAAATTCTTCATTCTACTGACCCATTCCTGTTGTCCAATTCTGATAATGCCTGGCCACGACCTGAGAGCTGTACTACAAATACATCCTGCCAGGCCTGTGACATCTTTCAGGAATACGGAAAAGGCCTTTGATTAAAGTGCTTACAGGCTTTTTCAAAATGGAAATAGAAGTTGCAGAAAATGAAATTGGCTTTTTTCTCCTTCGTTGATGAATATAGTAATTAAAACACCCCAGGAGAATAAGAATTTCCTTTCTCAGCTACTTCTGACCACTGGAGGTGCCCCAATGGAAATAAAAGCCAATTTCATTTTCTGTAACTTCTTTCTCCTTCGTTGATTAATACAGTCATTAAAACACCCCAGGAGAATAAGAATTTCCTTTCTCAGCTACTTCTGACCACTGGAGGTGCCCCAGGTCCTCTGTAACATTTAAACCCACCTAGCTGGAAGAGGTGACTTGTGATTTTGGGGAGGAACAACAGGCTTCCATAGCAGAAACCAGAAGCACAGCAGGATCCTCTACTCAGCACAAAAGGATAATAAATATGTATTTTTAGGCAAAGAAATCAAACCCTAGCTGCCTAGTAGATAAGTGCTATTTTGAAGGTACTTGTCTAACAGCATGAAGGCAAGATGTTCACCTCCAGGGCACTGTTCTTCACAGACTAAGGTGCAATGTCAAAGAGAAGCAGGATGAACTGTCTTCCAGGGGTATGTGCAAAGGAAGATTAGCTTCTCCTGAACTAGCTGCCTAAATTTTAACTACCAAGTCAGATGAGATGATGTTATACTGACTATAAGTCCTTACGTTGTCCCTGTGAAAAAGATGAGCTGAGCAACTGATGCTCAGGAGAATCAAGTAAAACATCAAGGTATAGATATCAGGATCTAAATCCTCATACTGGAATTCAGCTTCACTGTAGCTTTGAAAGCCAAGGTGCCATCAGGACTGACACTAATTACCAAAAACTTGATGAAATGCCTCAGGAATGGTGGCATTTGGACAGTGTTTCTCTGCCAGAAAGGAGTGAACAGAAAGTGAACAGAACCACACTGCTGCCTGCCCGTGAAGATTTTCAGTGGAGGTTTCCAGGATGAACACAGCCCAACCTTGACCATTTTGTTACTTGATGAGATCTGACAAGCTCACAGCCCAGTTTCATACCACTTCAGGCTATGCAGCTGGGACTCAAACCAGGGAACTTCACTTCTGCTCCTGGTTTCCATCAGATTGAGGTTAGGTGTGCATCTCCAGTGCAAACATTCCTCACTTCCAGCTATTCCTAAGCAAGTTTAATACCATTTCTCAAAGCTTTGACCTTTAGGCAATGCAATTTATTATGTGTGCTGTGCACCAGGATGACCCTAGGTGTGGTTTTCCACTCAGTATCCAAGGATTTCCATTCACTCCTCTGTTAAATGAGGCCATCGAGAGAAACATTAACTCACTAGATTATGTTGGTGTAAATGAAGGAAAACTGCTTTTTAATCTCCAACCCCTCAAAATGAAATTGGACCTTGCCAAGAGATTTTGTTAAACCAATTCCATAGAAAACCAAAAGAGAGGCTGTGATTTCCTTCCACCCTCTCTGAATTGTCACAGGTCAGACTCTCAGCTCCCTCACACAAAATCCTTGCCTTTGAATCACTGGATCCAGCTCACCAAGCACAATGCAAGAGAGAAATCCTAAATCTTGACTTGATACCCTCCCAGTGCTGCATGCCACCAAGGTGATCAGTTGGTAGACTACAGACTATCCACTCATCTTCTCATTAACCAAAGCAGCTTCACCAGCAAGGTCTCTGCTAAATTTGCTTCCAACTCTCCTGTCCTATCCTTCCCTTCTTCTCCTCCACTCTCTCCCTGTCCATTATCTCCTTGAGTGATTTGTCCTTAAATAAAAAGTCAGCTCACAATAGTCAACTTTTATTTTTCCTTCCAAAAAATCCTACCAGGCATGTTTTATAATAAAAGAAAGATTAAGCTACCACCAGGCTGAGTCAACTCTCTCTTTCTGGTGGTGCAGATGAAGAGATGTTCATCTGGGATGACAAATAGCCTGAAAGATTTTACCTTAACATACAAAAGCACATCCAAAGACTCCAAACAACCCTTTTCCCCCTAAATATTTGATCACACCGATTCATTATTTACAGAAAACCAAGATAGGTTAAAATAAATGTTATGGCTCTGCTTTCATTGAGGTTAAGCTGCTGCTTTCACACAGCTCATTTATCACTTGGACTGCCACTGACTTGAACACCCTTTCCTATGGTAAGCAGCTGTTTTGTGAACGGGCTGCATTAAAATATAGTAAAAAGAAATTACAAATCTCACACAAAACCAGGATTTGCTTCAAAATAAACCACTCTTAAACCTGAAAACTCACATCTGTCTTACCTAGGGAGCCAGTGGAGCAAGGAGAAAAGGAAAAGCAAGTTTTATCCCAACCACCTGCTGTTGATATCTGTTTGGGAAGGGAAAGTAAAGGCTGAAACAATTCCATTTTTCAAAGCCCTGCCCTGGGCAACTGTGTTTGTTGGCCACAGCACACTGCCAAGACACAAAGAGGCTGGAAGTAGGGGCAGGCGTGCAGCAAGGAGCTGCTTCAAGGCTCTGTGGCATCCCAGACCACGTGGGAACACATCTGGCAGCCAAACTTACAGATGTGGTAGGTTTTAAAGCAATCTGGGCAGGCAAATTAGCAGGATCATTATCAGGGAGTGGAGTCTTTGAGGCAGCAGTGTTGTTGGCAGTCGTGCCTCAACAGGGGATGGCAGAGATGGGAACTGAGAGTGAAAATTAAAAGTTCTGGCTTAATAAGAGACAGAAGGAGTGGAAGGAAAACAAGTGCTGGGGAGAAGAAATTGCCTTGAAGTTGAAGAAATCCTTTCTGAGTGGGAAGCCCAGGCAGAGTTTTCTGAGCTGAGCTGATGTGAGTGTGTTGCTGCAGTCTGGGAAACAGAAAGACACTAAATTGGTCGGGTTTTGAGAGATTCATCCAATTTGAGGAGGACTTCTTTTTACTAACTGAAGATCACAGCACGGAGTCACGAGGGCTCTGGATGGTGGCAGAGTTTCCTTCTGCTGCTGAACTGGGGGATTAAGGCTCAGTGGTGTAATTACACAGTCACTTCAGTAATGGCTTTTGCTTGGAGTCCTCACAGAGCTCCCAGTTCCTACTGCAGCTTTAATTCAGTTCCCATCACCTCCACAGGCAGAAACTGCCAGAAGAAAGAATAACCTCATAATCCCCCAAATAAAACTTCCAAGTGCTAATTACCCAGAGAAGCAGCAAACTCAGACACAGCTAAGCCCCAGCAACGTGAGGTTGATCCTGTACCCTGCATCTTACAGCAAGCAGGAGATTGTCACTACATCTCAGCCACAAATCTGCCTTAAAATCATCTAGTCTTCTTCTCCTAGGAGATCAAGCAGCTACAAACCTGTGTTTGCATCAAGATATTCCAACCACACCACTCCACAGCTGCTCTAGAGATCCCGGGGTGCAATCCCATTGTTTTGTGGTGATAACTGGATTAAAAATCATTTTAAAACTATGGTTTACAATATTTTAAAAAATATATGTTTTAAATCAAATGAATAGCAGCCTTTAATCAGGATCTTAGGGTGTATCTCTCCAGGAGAGGACAAGACAATCCTCCCTGCCAACTATTCATAAGTAGCAAGTCCTTTAGGAGGCTGCCATGCCAAGAAATGTCAGAGGCTCCAAAAAGGTGATTTTTGAAGCTGAAGTTTTCTTTTGTTTTTAAGAACACCAATGAGTTATTTGTGCAAAATAACTCAATAAACACATTTTTATTGAAGCCAGCCCTTTATCAGTGGTCCCCAGGCAATAAGATCTCTCTGCAAATGGCACAGATTTATGAGTTTAGTTTTTTTCTTCCTTAAAGCTCCAGCCTTCAAAGTGCCCCTCTGTGTATCCCTGAAAGCCAGACCCAGGAGTTGCTTCTTTACAGGAAAAAAACTCATTGTTCTTGGCCTACACAAGTGGGTCACTGAACTGTTGCTTGCCTTTGCCATGCCAATGAATCCAAATTAGCTCGACTTCCACAGAGGATACAGGGGAGGGAAGCAACCAGCATTAATCAGAGCCACACAAGCAGCTCTTCCAAAACAAACGAGCTTCAACAGTCAGCACACAGAGTCCTTCAGTCAGGGCGGCCAAGCTGAACTTTGGCCAAACTCCACATCCAAAAGAGTAACTGGTTTAATATGTACCCGTGGAGCCTGCAGTCCTTTCTTTTTCTTCCTCTCCATCCACCTGCAGGAAGCCAGGAACAAATGGAGGAAAGCAGAACTGCTCATCTCTACGTGATGTTCAGCTCACCTAAGATGATCTCAAAGGCAGGTGGGGAGACCAGCAGGTGTCTGGATCTCCTCTTTCCTCTGATCAAGGGATAGGCAAAGGATTCATTATCCCTTGGAATGTTTGTAATGTAATTGCTATCATCTGAACTCTACAGACACAGGAGAGAACAGAGGAGACCAGAGACAGTCACCAGATCTATGTCAGACCTCTCCTACGAGATGAGACAACTCCTGGTTGGTGTAGAGTCCAGACACTCAACTCAGACATACATATCTCTACCAAACACACTAATTTTTGGTCCAATAAATCTCTCTCTTCCAGAAAACCATTTGACCCATGTTAAAACTGGTGTCTTAAGACAGGTGGGATGAATCATTTTCTCTAGGGACATGAGCAGCGATGCTTCAGGAGACAAATCTGGACCATTGGTATTAAATGGGAAGAGCCCTCATTTCTTCTTTAGGTTCAAGAGACAGGAGGCCCTCAAGGAAAGGAAAATCCCTGAAGCAAATCTACTGCAGGGGACTACTGAAGAAGGTGGCTTCTCTCTGCCAAGCTTTGTTCGCCCTCTGAGTCGTTTTTTAAACTTGAATTTTCTAATGAAAAGTAGGAAAACAAGGTAAAATGGTGAAGCTTCTGTGACCTAGAGGGGTTCTGTATGGAAAAAAAAAAAGGATCTTTTCTTCTGTTCCTGGTATCAATATCCAACATTTATGCTTTCATATGTATATTGTCCCTGCATGATTCTACAGAATCATCATAGAATGTCTGGGCTGGAAGGGACCTCCAAAGGTCATCTAGTCCAACCCCCCAAAGATAATGCAGTGGCCCAGCATAACTGTTCCCTGTAGTGAAAATAAATATCAGTGCAAACAATTATCCTGTAACGATTGCAACTTTAAAAAAAATAATAATAAAAAAATCTGCTAATAATTAAAAAAATAAGTATTTCTTCCCAACATCTGGCAGCTCCCCCTAAACCCTTTATGCCTCTACAGCTGAGAAGATGGACTAGAGGCAGTAATGAGGCTGCCAATTATGGTCCCCAGCATGGTCTCGGGGACTTTGGGTGGCATCCAAGATCAAGAGCATAAAGATAAATTGAGAACATCTCCTTCCCTCAGCTCCCTGACCCAGCCTCTGATAACAACAGTGCCCAACCTATTTACTGCCTCGTGGCAGAGGAAGACACACAAAGGTGGCAATTTGTATCTCACCTCTGTCTGGTGACCAGCAAAGAGTTACACCTGCCTCCTGATGGAGCCTGTGTGTACATGGCTGTTGAAAAAGGGATGAGGAGATGTGCAGGCTCATCAGGGAAGAAGGGGCAGGGAACAGAAGCAGAATCAGCTGCACGGATGGTCTGCAGGATCTACTGCTCCTTTCCCTGAGCTGCACGGAGCCACACCACAGCCTTGGCCACCACCATCTTATTCACCATCTATTTCCTTCAGATGGTCTTTATTATTGTTCCGTGGTTGGGGGTTGATTGTTGGGTTTTTTGGGGGGTGGGTGAAGAGTTTAGATGGGGGACAATTCACACCAAGGAATACAACACTACTCTTGGCAGACGTCTCAGGATGAAAGACCACCTTCCAAAATTTAAAAGGCAGACAAAGGAGCTCAGCAAGGAGATATTTACAACTGTTTAAGCATTTCTATCACTTCAGGGAACCTAAACCTCTTATTTTGTACCAGCTAAAGAAAAGCTGTTTCCTGAAGCTTTGTTATGTTAATGTAGAGGTTAGGACTGGAGCTCCAAGTTGTGTTGTTGAAGTGACTGCATTGCATTATATGCAAATGTTATGTTAAATAACCAGTCACTTAATCTTTATTTCTGACAGAAATCCAGTCAAATCAACAGTAGGTCTTAAGCTTGGCTGTTTCTGTGATGTTGACATTTCTGATTTCTCAATTTATGTAGATATGGGTCAATATGCTTGTAAAAATACTATATACACACTCACACATATTTATATACATATATATATATATAAATAGTAATAAATAACAAATGTATGGAAGCCTCTCTGAGCTTACAGGACAATCACATTGTACTAGAGGCTGTAGGTGACAGCCAAAAACATTAAGAATGCATTGGCAGTTTAACAAAAGCAGGAAAACTGCTCAGTAAGATCTAAAAAAATCTGTGGTTCTGATCTCTGAGCAGCACAGAAGAGCACAAGGGACCTTTAAAGGGAGTGAAATGATGGGAGCTGCCTTGAAAGCAGCTCAGCCACAAATGCACCTGGCTGATCATTCTCCCAAATCCATCCTAGATGTTTCTAAAGGGGCCAAAATCACACGTGTGACCTGGGAGGGTGACTTATATTCACAGTGCATTATACATATGCATGCAAGTGGCACCAACATTGCTTCCTACAGAAGCCCTTGAGGACTGCATGGTTAGGACCCTTCTTGTCCCCTTATGGAGACAAGGTCCTTCTGGATGTGAGGTGAGCAGGTATCACAGCACGTAGCAGTGGGAACATCAAATGCCATTTGACAAACCCCAGGCAGAGGCCAGCAATCCAAGTCACAAAAGCTTCACATCATTTTCTGTCCATATCTCAGGGAACTTCATGAAAAGAGTTGACAGAGAGCAAGCTGGGGTTGAGTTCATTTGTCTAGTGATCTTCAGATGATGATGTTAAGGATAACTACGTGTCCTCTGCAGGAGATCTAGGTTGCACATTTTTTTTCCCCCACAGCAGAATTTTTCTAGGTGGTATTTGTCTATATAGACTTGTTTCAAGGGCAAGGGAGACTCTGAAGTGTTTTCTCATAAATTCCACTCAGGACACACTGATGTCCTTAGCAGATTTAGCTAAAATGGGCTCTATCTTCATCTTGATCAACATACTTGAGGAATAAAGGAACTCAGAACTGGGCAGGCTATTTCAGCAGCTCCTTCTGGCTGGAGGAGGCAGATCCTTTACACTGTGCTGAGTTCATTTTCTGCCTGACTACTCCTTGACCTTCTTAGCCAAAATTGTCATTAACTCATTTGCAGCTTTGTGATCGGCTCTGCTGTCAAGTATTAAATTATTCCAGTCTCATTTTAGACTCGATGCAGTGAAAAAGCAACAGGCTGTTTTCAGTGCAGGATTACATGCAGGCTGACACACATTATCTGGAATAAATATACTTTTAAAACCAAAACATGGCTGAAGACCACACTTGGTTTGTGCAGCATCCAAGTTCTACAAAAGTTGTTCTTATTACCCACAACTGCCAAAGCATGTTTCACCAGAAAAATGAGCTGTAGAGAGTTTTAAATCCACACTACTCCTTTTCAGTGGAATAAACTGCCTGTGGCTCCTACTGCTTTGGTCTGGAGGTTTGATCCTGACCTTCAGAATTCATTGTGTCCAAGGACCAACAAGGACACACTGTGCACTTGCATGGACCTCAGCCACATTTTGTCACAACAAGACTCCAGATACAGGAAACTCACTTCAGATTTCAACAAAATGATTTATGATTGAGGAAAAAAAAAAGGAAAATAACAGCTTATGTTCTGTCAATGCAATGCAAGCAATTACAATTTTTTTCTTTCTTTGCTCTCCCTACCACCACCACACCCCTAGAAACTATAGCCATTGAAGAGTTCTTTCTGGTCAAGCTATTTTCAGAAAGATTAATGTTTGTGTGTGTTTTATTCTTGCTCCAGTGAAGAAAAAGAAAAGAAAAACCCAAACCCTGCCCTCAAACTGCCTTTAAAAAGTGCTGAACACCATTCCCACCTCCATTATTCACCAACCACATCATGTCTTTTGGCAGCTCAAATTGTTCTGAAAAGCACTGTTGCCTGATTACAGGGAAACACTCCAATAAGAAGCACATATACCCTTAAATGATGCACTTTTGATGACATCTTTCCAAGAACAACAGTAGCTAATTGTTGAGCTTCCTACTGGGAAACGTGTCTTTAATAGGCAGGTCTCTTAATGACTACCCTAATGCAAATTGTCAGAGCTTCAGTAATTTAATCATACATATATATATATGAGGAAAAAAAAAGTTTATCTCTTACTTAGAATGTGCTTTATCATCTTTCCAGGTAGCCCAAATCCAACGCAGGCCACTTGCCATGTGGTTCACAGCCTCCAAGGGTTCTCTTTATTTTAAATACTACGACTGAACGTATCCGTAGGGTGTTTTTAGACCCACTTACTTGGTGTTGACTTGCTTTTGCCAACTGCTCATTGGCTGATTCTACATTGGAAGATGCAGTCTCAAGGTTGGCTTCAATACTGTCTGCAAATGAAGGTGATAGAAGATCAGTTAGAGGGTACAAACCTAAATCAAAGACTTTATAGCAACAGCAAGTCAACAGCTTCCTCATGGGCATGCAGAGATGAACAGCCTCTTGTTTGCAAGCTGTAGGACAACAGAAAGAGGAACAACACCCCTTTTGATGACTACCTAACCCATCAATCAGAGGCAACATGACACAGCTCTCCGTGTGTCCCCCCAGATTTGATGGAGGTCAGAACCTCATCCCATTCCCACTGAAACCAATGGGAAGACTGATAGAGAACTCAAAGGAAAAAAAAGCATTTACTGGATTAAATTACAGAAGGGACATGGCAGATTGTATCTGAAAGCTCTCCGTGTGTCCCCCCAGATTTGATGGAGGTCAGAAGCTCATCCCATTCCCACTGAAACCAACGGGAAGACTGATAGAGAATTGAAAGGAAAAAAAAAAGCATTTACTGGATTAAATTACAGAAGGGACATGGCAGATTGTATCTGAAATGATCTCATTATTAGAGCTCAGGGGTAAGATTCTTCTGAGTGGGTTATTGATCATCCCCAGGTATCTCTATGTGGGCAAGTCATCTTGGACACTATGGCAGTCAACAGAGAGCAGGTCCATAACGTGCACTTCAGCCCACTCTACAGCAAATGTCTCTTGCTGGTCAGAATAGATCAATCACAACCTAAACTCCTGGATCACATGCCCAAGCTGTAGGGGAGGTCCCTACAGATGGCTCAGATTGAGACACATTGGTGGTACCTAAAATAAGGGAGAAGAACCTAACCCTAGATGCTGATGTTGGGGGAAGCTGGAGGAACAATGAGGAATCAAAATGAGAGTAAGAAAAAAGATTGTCAGGTGCACATTGTGGCTGGCAGCTCCCCACTTCCAACAAATACAAGTATTAACTTTGACTCCAGAGCTGTGCTTAGAAAGCAAAGCAGTCACGGTCTAAAACCTGCAAATAAGGGTTTGTATTTCCAGCAGAAATTTTGGAAATCTTGACCAGCTTGTCCACTTAGAGATATGCAGCCAATAATTTCTGGCCACGAAGGAAGAGTATGGACACTTGGTCTGCTTCTGTGTGGTTTTGAGCAGATGTTACACCATGGAGCAGATGGAAATTGTCAAAGGATTCAACCACAGGTAGAAAATTGAGAATAAAGTTCCAGGGATTTCTATAATCCTTAATGAAATTAATGTAAATTCTTCAACTGATGGTATTAGGAGTTGGATTAAGACACACCACAGAAGATTTAAGTAAATCATTCGTTTGGTTTTGAAGGAAAGAGCATTAATTAGTCTGGCCAGTCTTGGGTAAAGAAATGAGGCTTTGCAGATAAACTGTGGGAAGTGATTGTGTTCAGGTTTTGCCATTTTTAAGTGACACAGTGCTGCAAGTCTGTTATTGTAATTATGAATTTCTGATAAGGCCACATTATGATAAAACACAACAAAAGAGCAAAGAAACAGCAAATCAGGAGAACCATGGAATAAACAAACTTTTATCACTTAGAAACCTGTTAAAAGTCTTATATTACACCTGGGAGAGAATGTTTTCCACTCCTTTTATTTTATATTATGCATGCTGTAGTACACAAGAAAAAAAAAACTACCTGGGCAGCACTTTTATAGACTGAGATAACAATTTTATTGGCTATATCCAATACCTCTCAAACCATTTTTATTAAGACTTTAACCCCCGTGGACCTTGGTTGGCATCACCTCTGCCCAAAAAGCTTTCCTTGCATTCAAGACTCAGCAGGAAGAGCTCAAGAGGCTTCCAAAGAATGCAGCCTCTATGAGGAAATATCAATTTTCTTCTACAAAGCTTTAGAAGAGCTGCATCCACACACATCCAACACATCAGTGTGACAGCCTTGAAGAGTTTACTTCTACTGTTGCATTGATCTGAAGGCATTTATGGGAAGCTGTCAGATTTTTCTTTTTGATACCAGGAGGATAAAAAGGGTAAAATATCAAAAATAATGAACAGACACATGAGTGGCACCACAGCACCTTGCAAAGAGCAGCATTTTTGACATGTGAGTGGCTCTACACCCAGGGTCTACCTCAAACAGACGTGCCTGAGAAACAAGGTGTTTCTTGCCTGATAGACAGCAGACAGATTTCAACCTGTCCCTTGGTAATCATGAGGTTCTAGGCATTTACAGCTTGGATGGGGCTCTGAGAAACGTGGTCTAGTTGATGTCCCTGCTCACTGCAGGGGGGTTGAACTAGATGACCTTGAAAGGTCCTTTCCACTCCCAAACATTCCATGATTCTATGCCACTGAGGATGACCCACAAATCAGTAATGGGCCATTCTACATAGTCTATATTCTTTTTGCTACTCAATGCCTCTTAAAGGCTGAATGTCCTCAGAAAACTAATCATAGCAGAGCTACAGAGGATATATTTATGAAAGATATCCTACTAAAACAAGGGTAATCTCTCTGTGTTCCCCTTGGGGCAGGGGGAAATTACAGAAGGAGCTTAATTTATCTTCCTTCAACAGCCCTCCAGAGGAACCAAGCATTTTCTGCTGCCTGCAGGAGGGGGGCCTGAGGAGATTTGCCTTCGTTACATAAAATTAAACACTATTAATGCCCCCTTAGCACTGCATGGAAGGGGCTGATCATATGTTATGCACTGTGTTTTGCAAACATCATCTATGATTTTCCTAGCACAGGCTTTCACAAGCAGGATGGACGTGGGCTACACATCCTAGACGAGTTGATGTGATGTTAAAGGAGGAGGCTGGACCTTGGTGGCACTATTTCTGCTCGTTTGTTCTCCTAAGGGAACAATACCAGCCTTGGAATAAGCAAAACTCCCATTTTACATTTTTATTTTGAAGCCATTTGTAATTCTGAGACACAGGGGAAAAACTAAACCAAACCAAACCCCACCAAAACAGCTCTAAAACCTCTATAAAAATGAGACATAAATACGTAGCACACATTTTCACTAGATATTTCTGCTGATTAAGACAGGAAAGCAAGGGGAGGAAAGAGAATTTGGGTCAAAACACAAGGAAATAAGTAATAAGTCAATGATCTTAATAAGTGAATTGTCACTCACAGCTATTTCAGTGCATTTTTGCTGAGTGGAAGTGGTTCACAGCTTCACCTTGCCCATTTTCAGGCTCCTTGCTAAGGAATCTTTTTTCCAAAGAGGTGAGATAACCCAACCTCAGGTCAGTGATTTTCCAATCTGAATCCTACTACCTTCCTTAGACTGGATATTAGGAAGAATTTCTTTCCTACAAGAGGGTTGAGCCATTGGCCCAGGTTGCCCAGGGAGGTGGTGGAGTCCCCATCCCTGGAGGGGTTCAAACAACGTGTAGATGTGGCACTTGGGGACAGGGTTTAGTGGTCATGGGAGTGTTGGGTGAGGGTTGGACTGGATGCCCTTGGAGGTCTTTTCCAACTTTAATGATTCTATGAATCTTCTGTCCTCAGCCTGTGACAAAATTCTTGGTACAGTTTGAAAACAACCAAAAACCTCAAGGAGATGTGATTGTCATTTTATTAAACTGAGGGACAAGCCTGCACCAGAGCAGATAGTGGCTGCAAACAAATGCACTGAGGAATTAGGAAAAGATTTCTAATTTTCCAGCTAAAATAAATCCTTTAAATAGGAGCAGTGAGGGTGACAGAGCTAACCAGCTTCCAGATGCCATTTGCTATGATTTTATGCCAATTGTCACACAGAAACAGAAATCATGATGACCCCAAGAGGGTCAACCCTATTGACCTGTCTTCTGAGATCAAGACCTGCTAATGACCCACAGGAGCCTCATATGTCAAATTACTGGCTGGAGTAGGGTTTTTGTCCTAAAAAATCAACAAATCACCTACAGGACCTAAGTCTTTATAGCAGCAACAATGGGCTGGTTTCACAAATCAGCATTTTTAGTAAATCTGATGGAAAGAGAGGAGAGTGAGCTTGTGAATGAGAACTTTAAAATGCTCCCACTTGGCAGTAGCCAAAATAGGTCCCTCCAGGTTTCATAGTATGTGTGTATTTTTAGCACTTTAATAAGCTTAACCCTCTTTTATCACTACAACTTCTGGCTAAAACTAATTAATAAAACATACTAAGAAGCACAATAATTTTTTAAAAAATAATATTTTGGTAGTGTACAAACGTTTCTTTCCTAATTAAAAGCCAAGTTTGGAGTGAAATTGCTTTCAGCATGAAAATTAATTTTGTTTATTCTAATTGCCATGTACTCAGAGAGATCTGAGCCTCATTCTGTGAGCCCTCAGGGCTCTCTACAGGCACAAGAGTGGATGTTATGGGAGAGGAAAACTATGGTAGCTCTTCTGGAGTGAAGCTTCCAATGGCTGAGGGTTCATCATTTGCAAACTCCAATGGAACCATCAAGCTAGAAATTCCACACACTAGAGGATTTATAAAATAAACTTGCCCTTATGCCAAACTGAGGCTAAAGGGGTCACACTGACTTAGATTGATGCAATGAAACACAATTTGCAGCTCCATGAGTCACCAGGAGCCGTGATTATTGCTTCCAACAAAAGGGAGATAGGATCCAGCTCCTTATTTGATTTCAGTAGAATTCTAAATTCTTCCACGCAGCGACACGCCACAACCCTCAGAGGGAAGGACTGAGACACTGGACAACCATTCCCTCTCATTTTTCCCCTGGAAAGACTATTTAAACTATCCCCAAAATGTCATAACCAGGTCTTCCTCCTGGTTTTCTTCAGCCAACGGCCCAAAGTCCTGGTC
Source organism: Merops nubicus (assembly GCF_000691845.1). Classification (NCBI taxonomy): domain Eukaryota; kingdom Metazoa; phylum Chordata; class Aves; order Coraciiformes; family Meropidae; genus Merops; species Merops nubicus. The sequence goes on from NW_008604741.1 coordinate 40,347, forward strand.
TGCAGGAATAAAAGCAGCTCTAAGGCCATGGCCAACCACCAGCCTTAGATATATTTACAACACTGCAGCTCCCCAGTGATTTACACTCTCCTTGAAATGCAGCTTGCAAATGTCAAGTATCTGCTGCATATGTCTGTGCTGAGGAATGGTATTGCCTTGCCACAGGTTTCCCATGCCTGCCAGGAGACATCTTCCAGGGATTTCAAATTCATACATTGTCCAACATAGATCTACTAGAAAACAGGACATCCTACCAGAGAATAACTCACCTCAGAGAATTTGCACATGGCAAGAGACCTGATTCAATTTTTTTTCCCCCTCCATTTCCTTCTTTTTCTGATTGAGATTTTCAACAACACTTTTTTTTGGTGCAGAAATTTATTTGTATGTCATATTTTCTTTGTTTTTTTTTTTCCCCCCAAAATAATCTCTAAAAGTATTTTTAAAAGCAAAGCAGCATTCAGTTTAGCTTTGATTGGGAAATTCCAGCTACTCATCCATAGCATGCTCTTTCTTCTTCCTTGTGATTAAACTCAACACTTTTTCTATAATTCTATAAGGCATTCAAGCTGAAGAAAATATTCCCAACTGAAATATGCTATGTTTCTTTAAAAAAAACCCCTCAACTACCTGCTGGCAGTTGAGTGCACGACCTATCAAGACCTATAAACTCAGTCAACTGGTGAAAAAAGTGTCAATCTGGAATAAATGAGGATGATGGAGGGGTTGATTCATAGAAATAAATATATTTCTGCTTGCAGTCTTTGGAAGATCATAGTGTAAGAGGAATCCTACTGGTGAAGTTAATGTGAGAGGAATCCTACTGGTGGCAATAAACCTCATAAAATGAAGAGCCTTGTTTCTTGTACAAAATTAGCTGGCTCATTAACTGTAAGTATTCCAGCCCAATTGCATTACGAGGGTCAAACAGAACAGCAGACAAATCTTCAGGCATTAGTAAATCTGCAAGTGTAGAGTCACCCATCACTCTTCCCCTTATAAACCAGCAGCTTACCAGAGCTGTCAGCACCAGAGCTAAAGGGAAAAGTCCACATACAACAAGGGAAGGCAGAAAAACAGACAGATGAAAAGCAGAAGCAGGAAAGACTCAGAATCAGAGAGGTTTTGGGTTGGAAAGGACCTTTACCAGTCATCTAGTCCAACCTCCCTGCAGTGAGTAGGGACATCTTCAGCTAGACCAGGTTGCATAGATAGAGCATCTACCACCCCTCGGGGCAACCTGAGCCAGTGTTTCACTGCCTGCACTGTAAAACATTTCTTCTTTATATCTGCTTTGAAACTAGCCTCTTTTAGATTAAAACCACCCCCCCTTCTCCTGTTGCAACAGGCCATGATAAAAAGACTGTCCCCATCTTTGTTACAGGCCCCATTTAAGTACTGAAAGGCCACAATAAGAGCTCTCCAGAACCTTCTCTTCTCCAGGCTGAGCAACCCCAACTCTTGCAGTCTTTCTTCATAGCAGAGATCAATTTTGTGGTCCTCCTCTGGACCCACTCCAACAAGTCCATCTCATTTATTTTTTGTGCTGCCTATTGTCTCAAGTGAAATGAGTTGGTCAGAGACAATCCAGGGATGATCCACTTGTGCCTAACAGGCAGCTGAGCACCTTACAGACTGTTCAAAGCCCCAAGGAAGAGTGAAAAGTCCTAGTGGAGGCCACCACTGCTGCAGTCCAGACAAACAGAGAGAGAAAGGTCATAGAACTGTAGAATCATAGAATGGTTTGGATTGGAAGGCACAAGACCAATATGAAACCCAACCCTTCTGATGGCAATGGCATCACCATCACCACTGATGACATGGAAATCCCAGACTGGACTAAGCCACAGATAGGATCCAGATTCAGGAGCTGGATTGAGGAACACACAGATCAGGATTGAAGGCAGAATGGACAGAGCCCTCCTCAAACACAGGCCACTGAAGAAGAGAGCTTGACCCTTGTGACCCCTCAGCTTTACAACAAATATGATGTATATGGGCTGGAATTCCTTGTTGATCAGTTTAGGGTCTTCTGCCCTGGCTGCTCCTTCCTGCAGGTGTCACCTTCTACTTTCTGCATATAGTTTGCAAGGTTTATCACTGGCCTTGGTCTCCATAGGAGCAAATATAACCAAGAGCCTTTGTGCACACCAGTCCCTGGTGGTAACCATGAACATTGAGCATTAGCACAGCTAGAACCAGACACTCTGCAAAAATCTGCCATTAGAAAATGGAAAAAAAAACCCCTTCAGACAGTGTAGTTACTTACTGATGATAGGACATGCCCCCAGGATGCCCAAAGAAACTGGAGCATCCTTGAGAAGTGGAATTATGATTCTGACTGATTCAGAAACACCCCAGGAACAATTCAGGCACGGGCTGTGCTCTGACATGTAACTCCACAGCTCAACAAGGGGCTGAAAGCAAGATTGCCAAGAGAAGATTTCCCAATTCATCAGGAACCAATAAGGCCATAAATGTTCCCATTCACACAACAGCCTCCTTGGAGATCACTTAGGGAGCTGAACCAAACAAGAGCCTTTGCAAACCACATCCAGCTGAACACAGATATTAAAGCTGTTCCATTCAGGTATTCAGGGACTACTCTCAAGATCTGCTAATTTTCTGTAGATGTCCCAACTGAGACACATAACTCAGGAGGGTTTAGTTAAGGATCCAGCTGACTGATTTCCCAGCTCTGTTTGCATTAGGACATCTGACAACAAACTCTTGGCTGGGCCACTCAGGCAGACTGGAGGAGAACACGTGTGGAAAGGTGCCAACGGGCACTCTTGATGGTGTCTACATGTTCAACCAGCCTTTCAGGCCAGAAAGGCAGCAATGATAGAACAGGCATCAAAGGGGACCTGATTTTACAGGAAAGAAAATTAAAAAAAAAACCAAAATGAAAAACAAACCCCAAAAAACACTCCCCACCTTCAAAACCTTCCAAAATAAGCAACCTATTTTCACTCAAAAATACATTTTACTTGAAAGTTTCTTATTCTTATCCTTAGGCAATAAGTGGCAATGTGGTATTTCAGTGGATATCAGCATGGAATATATTGACCCCCTCAAGAAGCTCCTCTGAGACTGCAGGAAAGCAGCAGGTGCCATGTTTATGCTTGTCTTGTCAGGTCTGTGGGCTCTACCCTGACAGACACCACCTCGTTCTGTTTGTGAAGCCAGGGAGAACTCACTTTAGATCATGTTGGGAAGTTCCTTCACTCCATTATTTTCAAATATAAAACACTCACTCTTCCAGAGTGAAGCAGCACCAAGAGCTAAGCCTGGATAAGGAATGGAAGAGAAAAAACTCTTGAGGAAGTGTTTTGCTTGACAGAGTTGGGTCTTCTTGCAGCAAGACTTGCTGTACAAACAGATTTGGGTGCATCTGGTCTGGACAAGAAGGTAGAGGACTAGTAAAAGAGGACTTAGTTGTCATTTCTCTGCTGCTATTATCTTAAAATAGGTGGTTGGTATGTGCTCTTGGGACTTCTTCCCATTTTAGGGAGTTGAGGAGATTACAGGTACACTAGCAGAATGTTGGTTCCAAACTCATCCAACAGAGGAAGAAATGTGAGTCTTTAAAAAGTGTAAAATGTTTTAAAAAAACACACCATGAGTCTTTCCTGGTGGCTTTGACAAATGCATTGGAGCTGCATGTATATAAATGATGATATAAATGTGATATAAATGGTAACAGCAAATGGAAGAATAAGGTTGCATGTGTGAAATAACAACATTTAATATGAAAACTGGGCATGTTTCAAGTCGCTGAGGCACTTGTAGTTCAGCTGGATGCCCACCTATGAGCATAGAAGTAAACTGCTCTAGTAATCAACCCCAGTGTAGTTTAATTCTCAGAATCCAGGTCCTTAATCCTTGCCTTGGACTCTTTTCACTGAAGAACCCTTCTGCTACCATGACAGTAAAATTTAGCATTGGAGATAGCCTTCTTCTAGTCACCTGGAGATATTGCCATTTGTGCATCAGACACCCAAAGTTTATCAACCCCAGACCCTCCTGAATTGTTTATGCCCTGCTATGATGTCACTCCAACAGATTTTGGGGTAGTTGAAGTCACCCATAAAGATCAGGGCCTGTGAATGTGAAGCTATCATCCATATCTGTATGTAGATGGCCTCACCCAGTTGGCTCTTCCTGATCAGAAGTTTTGAAGGTGGTGGAAAGAGTTTTGCTCTGCCTAGTGAGGTGGATCCCATCTCTCCCAAGCAGATGCTGACCTGCAAACAGGGTCCTGTGGTTATAGAACCCCAAAACTGTGCCACAACACCAATTCCACCTTCAATTATTGATGTCTCCTACTAGTGTCCTCCTCCTTGCAACCTTCCCCACCCCTCAACCAGCTCCCTAGGTGATGAAGCTACAGAGGGATGCTTCTGACAGCAGCAAGATTGTCTTGAAAAGACTTTTTCTGTTCATTTAAAGGCAACGTAGGCCACTAGATGCTTTTGGCATCAAGGGCTTGGACTCCCTGATATGTTTAGTTAAATATTTATATAAAAAGAGATGCCATGACTTCTTTGTAAGAAGTGTGGTTTGCTCTGCCTGTGCCATGCACAAACCAGGGGAGCTCTTCCCATAAATTCTCTGAGGAACCAAAGTGTGGTTTCCTCTACAGCCCTAAGACCATTTTTCTGAGGGCCACACCTCGTGTCCCATGGTTTTGTAGCTTCCCTGTGTTTTCTAAACAAGCACACACAGAGCTTTCACTTCATACATGTAAATAAAACCTATCAAACCAAAATAAAACAAGTGCCATGAGAATGGTCTCTTGTCATCAGTGCTTCTCAATTTTCACTGGGGGGGTGGGCTCTCAACTCCCTTTATCTCCTGACTCTTAATCCCTTATTTCTGTGTAATATCAATGTCAAAAGGTAAACAGTGAGCTCTTTCAGAACTGGTTGGGGACATCCCTTCACTGGTTGCCAGGCTGAGAAGATGCTCCTGAAGAAGCAGGAAAACAACATGAAGAAAGAATGTGTCAGATATAAAAAGTAAGAAAAACCTCATGCTGGCTCAAAGACAAAAAGTCCTCCTTAGTCTAACTGTTTCTTACAGGCAAGCTAGTGCTGGGGTTGCTCCTCTGCATGGATAACATCTTAAAATAATAAATATTGCCTTAAGAAAAGGAGTTACAAGGATTTTGAAGCTAGCTGATGTGTGTTGTCACGTCCCTCAAGGCATCAGCATCTGATGTGCTTTTAGGAGTTAAATAAGGCTCTGAAGTTATCCACGTACAAAAATGAGCTCCCAGATCAGCATAAATTAAAAACAATAATTAAAAGCCATCAACAAACAGTTGGGTTTAGAGATCATCTTCCTCTTCTGCACCTGGGAACCTGCATGGTGTTTCTCAGCTAGCACATTTCTGTGTGAAAGGAGGTGTCTTATGTTAATGGAAACCTGCAAAGGTATGAGCTGGGCAAAGAAATCCAGAGTGATTAATAAACAGCAGAGAAGAGTTTCTGCTTCTGTGATCTACATATGGATGTCTTAGGACTTGGTGCAGCTCCCAGGAGCTCCAGTGAGAACTCCAGCCGAGTGCTGCAAGTTAGAAATATCTCCACAGGTTTTGCTTCTCTGGAGTTTAGGTCCCTAAATGTGGCTTTAGGACTGTTAGCTCTCAAATTTGGAACAGACACAAAGTATTGGACATAGACAACATGAGAGACACAGGAAGAAGAAGTCCGATGGTTCTAAGCTGCATCAGAAGACAGCAGTGGCAAAGACAAGGGTCAGAGAGAATTTAAAAGGAGCAGATCTACTGTGTCTTATCCCTCTAGTCTCACAAGTGGTGGCTTCCAGTGATGGGCTCCTCTTAAAGATAACACCAGGGGTTAGTTTCATCTCTTTTCCCAAGTTTTCTCCACCATGCTCCTTGCCACGAGCAAGAGGAGATCAACTAATGGGCAAAAACTTCAGACTATGCCTATGAGCACACCATGATGGTAGACTACTCCAAATTTAAGACCAATTCAGACCCACTCTGCAACGTGGAAAGAAAATTCCATTTAGGAGAAACAAGCTTCTTAATTTTCTCCACCATCATCCCTACTCTGCACAATAATTGCTACTGCTATTTGTTTTTTTAATTATTGTTCCAGGTAGAAAGGAAAAATTGGATCCCCTTCCAGTTCATGTTATATACTTTCCCACTTCCTTTTTACCATCAAAAGGGAATGGATTAATCTCTCTGGGAATTCTTTTTTATGCTAAATACACCAACTAACCACCCTTAACATGAGAACTCTATTGCACAGGGCAGCTTCTCAGCTCAAAACACCACTGGCTGTACAAAACACTCCAAAATCACAGCATCCAACAGTTCAAGAGGCAGAAAATCACACTGGAATGGTGCAGGAGGGTGAGAAAGTCCATCCTCTAAAGGTGACACCTACCTATTGCGTCTCCTTGCTCATGCACCATGGAGGCCAGGTCTTTAATGATCTGGTTCACGTCCAACATGTCACTCTGAAAAGATAAAGAGTCTAACATTAGTGAAGGACATCTCTTTTGCTGACTGTGTGTCCCAGTAGGAAGGCCACTGTCATCAAGAGGAAGCACACAGGTCAGACATTTCATAGAATCCTTTAGGTTGGAAGGGACCTCCAAGATCATCAAGTCCAACCAGTGAGCCATTAGGGCTCTAAAGTCCTCTGCTAAAACAGATCAGAATCTGTCAGGGTGGGAAGGGACCACAAGGATCCCCCAGGTCCAACCCCTCTGCCATGAGCAGGGACCCCTCCCACTAGATCAGGCTGCCCAGAGCCTCCTCCAGCCTGGCCTTAAAGACCCCCAGGGATGGGGCCTCAACCACCTCCCTGGGCAACCCATTCCAGGGTCTCACCACTCTCATGGGGAAGAACTTCTTCCTCACATCCAGCCTGAATCTGCCCACTTCCATTCCCTCCAATGCTGAACTATACAGGAAGGATATGAGGTGGCTGAGAAGCAGAGGAATGAGAAGATCAATGGATTCACTCACAGAATACAACAAAGGAAAGAAAGGAGTGAGACAAGTCAGACACCAGGTCATTAACTCAAGTTCAATCATATAATAAATGCCAAGAAACAGCATCATTACACACCTAATCCTCTTTCTGTCCTCCTTGTGGTGGTGTCCCACCATCACTGGAAGCTCTACCTGCAACAGACAGCCAGATAACCCTCCCAAGAACTAGAGACCCTACAAAATGCACCTGTTGCCAGCAGAACCAGCCTTTATACTGTTAACTTGAAAGGCAGGACACCTGAAGTTAACTCTAAAGGTGGGGCACCTGGTGGTGACTTCCTAATTGGTTTTCACCCAAGGTTGGCCAGGCCTTGAGAAGAAAACAAGCACAGCATCCATCTGATAAAACTCCATCTGTAAACTGATGGAGATATGACAAAACTCCCAGAATTTGAGATCTCCTTATTGTTAAGGCAATAACAATATTGCTATTTTGTTGGATAAATGTTCGTTTATATAATTTCAAGTGGTAAAAAATAAAAAGTAACTAGATTCAGCACTGAAATTTTCTCTGTTAAAACACAACAAATTGCCAGTGGATTTGTTCCCTTCATTTCTGAACACTTACCATATACAAGGGCAAATGTGAGCATGTGTTGACTTCATATGACACTGTCTTTCATAAAAGGAATTAATTTGGCAATAACAGGCATAATAATAGAGATACTGCTAAATAAGCAAGGCACCATTAACAGAACAGAAAAAGACACTCAAAAAGGATGCTTGATGGTTGGACCTGATGATCTTGGAGGTCTCTTCCAACCTAAAGGATTCTATGATGCATTTTGTTAAGCTGTGCAGATCATTGAGGGTGGCAGGAACCTCTGGAAATCATTTAGTCCATCACCCCTTTCTTAAAGGTTCCTCAAGGCCACATCTACTTGGTCTTGTTGATCTCCAAGGACAGAGACTCCACAGACTGACTGGTCAACAGTGTGTCCCTTGCACTGGGGAACCCAGCACTGGATGCTTTCCATAGCACTGAAATAATTTCCTTAGGACCTGCTTCTCCTGAGGCTAATTGCAATAAATATTTCATTTATCTGCTCGAGTTCTGTTGCAACTGTAGTCCATCAAGCCATGATCCACCATGAGAGTGGTGAGACCCTGGGTTGCCCAGGGAGGTGGTTGAGGCCCCATCCCTGGGGGTCTTTAAGGCCAGGCTGGAGGAGGCTCTGGGCAGCCGGATCTAGTGGGAGGTGTCCCTGGTCATGGCAGAGGGGTTGGAACTGGGGGATCCTTGTGGCCCCTTCCATCCCTGACAGATTCTGATCTGTTTTAGCAGAGGACTTTGTAGTGTTGGCTTGATGGTTGGACTTGGTGATCTTGGAGGTCTCTTCCAACCTAAAGGATTCTGTGATTCTATGCCAAAAGGTCCTACTGCTTCCACCTCACTTTTAAAGAACTCATCTTCCCTACTGGCAGATTTAGGAAATGGTGCAAAATGGATCCGTGCTCCTCTACTGACATTTGTGAGAATATAAACACAACATTTAATCATATAACACAACAGAACTGCATTAATCTGCAATGAAATCTGGGAGTCCTGCTGTGAATTCTAGAATACACCAAGCTGCCGGATAACTGAAGAAGCAGGAGAGACAAAACATCTGAAAAGAACTCAGCTTCCCTACTGGCAGATTTAGGAAATTTAGGTGCAAAATGGATCCGTGCTCCTCTACTGACATTTGTGAGAATATAAACACAACATTTAATCATATAACACAACAGAACTGCATTAATCTGCAATGAAATCTGGGAGTCCTGCTGTGAATTCTAGAATACACCAAGCTGCCGGATAACTGAAGAAGCAGGAGAGACAAAACATCTGAAAAAGTGGTGAGAAATCCTAACAAAACCCAAAACCCCTCAATCAAAGACTGGGTAATGCATCACAAAACGAGCTCCATTCATCCTCTTGTCGAGCACAATGAAGCTTTAATTATGGATGGTATTATTCATAACTTGTAAACACTGCAGAGCATTTTGTACAAGCAACGAAGTTTCAGTAACTTGGGACAGCACTTGAGCCCTGTGGTAGTAAATCATTGCCAGGAAATGAGGAGAAATGAGTTGTAATTTTGGGTGGGGGAGGTTTTTTTGGGGTTTGTTTTTGGTAGAAATATTTGAAAGGAGAAAGCTCAAGTTTAGCAAAACGTGAAGAACTGAGAATTATCTTTAATGTGTTGTTCTGCTCTCATTTAACTGCTCAGTAAAAGATGATTAAGGAAAAAATTAAACAAAGAAATAATAATACTAAAATGCTCATTTGTCTCTCTTGGCTAAATTGCCACTGAGATCAGTCTTTGGTTTCTGCTACTTGCAACATAAAAAATGTTCTTTCTACCCTTAATTCAGTCTGGTTTAGTTTGTTCTGCTTCTTTTACAGCTCTTGAAGTGAACAGAGCTTCAAACCCATGAACATGTGTCCATTTAGAGAGAGGTTATTGCAATATATTGAATTATACCTACCCCAAACACCCTCCAAGCATTGGAAGGTTTATTCCATTGGAATAAACCAAATGGGCAAGTGAGTCTAAGGAAGCTCAGATGATATATTTGCTCCCCAGAGGGTCAGCTCTGCCTACTGATCTCCAGAGATCACGCCAAGAAGGGTGGAATGAGAAAGAAAATCCAGTGCTGTGAGCAGTGGTGTTTCAGATTTGCCATTTATACCCAGGTCCTTGGCAGGAAACAGCTGCAGGGCAGAGATTCTTCTCACACCCTTGTAGCAACCCTTGAAATTATTGTTTAGCAAATCTGCATTAGTTTGAGCCAACCTCGGGTTAGGAAGGGGAAGAAAAAAATGCCACTCCTGTATTTAAGGAAAAACAAACAGGGGTGAGTTGTAAAGCACAGAGCACAAAGCAATCTGACCTGAAGCAAGGCATCTGTTGAATAATTTAACCTGGCAATGTGAAGTTTCAGACTCTCTGATACATGGAAGTAAAACCAAAGGAAGAAAAAAAAATAGAAGAAAGAAAAATAGGCAGAAGTAAAACCCCTAGAAATAAAACCCATAGCTAGGAGCAATGTTCCTCTTCCTTCCTGCCAGGTTAGCTCCATCATGAGGTACCTCTGAGCTCACCAGGCATCACTTTGTTAGCAAAATCAGACTGCCTTTGGTTTCCTGTGTTTGCACACACCGTGCAGGATCCACAGGGAAACAGAGCTCCTCATAAATCTCTTTGACTCCACAGGAACCAGGAGTACAACAGCCAGCCACTGTTCCAAAAATGCTCTGCCAGAGAACTGGGCTGAGGTGTCTTGGGTTTTAATCAACATCAGCCTTTCCTGCCCGGCCACAATTCAATCACTACATTCTGCAGCAAGAGGGAGGGAGGTTGAAATTGTTTCACCTAAATCCTCTTTTCTTATTTTTTATTATTATTTTTTTCCAAAGGAGAAATCCCTTGTTCAGATTAATGGACAAGATTTAATGTCATCCATGATGGAATAAAAAGACTTAAATTAGTCAACACCAAAACCAGAGATGACCAAAAGAAATGGCAAAAGGTAAAGATGACTAAAAACAAGCCAAGAAGTGCCAAGAAACAGGTCATGGAGATCAGAAAACCAGAGAAATGGAAGAGTTTGGGGCCCTAAGGATCTGGAGGATTAACTTACACTAGGAAAAAATAAGTTTGGAAACTTCACAATAGAAAATATAAGGTTATAACAGCAGGACTAGGGGAGTCATTGAACTCATTTAAGACATTACTGAGATGTTTGCCAAGACCACAAAGAAGTCAAGCTCCTCTTGCTTCTCCTCTCGTGCTCAGTGGGGTGAAGATTTATCCTCAACAGGCTAAGGAAGCAGCACGTGGTGTCAATAATTCCTCCCTCACCCTCACCCAGATCCTCCCATTCTTTATCAACGTCAGCCATCCACTATTTATTGTTTTTTAAAAGGACTACAAATTAGCATTGCAATGAATTGCTGACTCAGCATTCAGGAGATGCTGAATTTTAGCAGGGAGGTCTCATTCTGCCCCCATCTACTCTCCCAAGCAGCCAGGAGGGCAGTAAAATAAACCTTAAGGAGACTCTAAAGGATGTGATATGGCATTTATGTGTATCCTTCTGTAGCTGGGAGCACTCCAAAACAAAACCAAGCAAAACACCCCCCTAATTTCTGTTCTTTTGGGAAAAAAGATAAACAAAAAAATAACCTTTGTAGTGTCTGTGTGTTTTACCAAAGAAATGCTGAAATACTCCTTGTGTGTTGTCCCATCTGCAGCATCCTTGGGGCATCTCCAACCCCGTGGTCCACCACGTGTGAGCCACCAAAACAAACCCAAGCAAAACACACTCCCAATTTTTGTTCTTTAGGGAAAAAAGATAAAAAATAACCTTTGTAGTGTCTGTGTGTTTTACCAAAGAAATGCTGAAATACTCCTTGTGTGTTGTCCCATCTGCAGCATCCTTGGGGCATCTCCAACCCCGTGGTCCACCACGTGTGAGCCACAGATGCAGCGTGCCCAGCAAGACAAATCAAAGCTTGGTGTTCATCTATCCCCCTCCTCTTCTGTGAGAGAAGGGAAGAAAGGGGAAAAGCAAAAAAAATAATACAAAAAAAATGAGCAAGCTTCTCAGGTACTAGATGGCCCAAACCTAAATCTTGCTGCAAGAGCCTTTCAACAAATGTTTTCCTCTTGTCTATGGCTGGGGAGGAAACAAAAAAAAATAAAAAGAGATTCTATAAATCAAACTGATTCAGCCTAAGCAACAACAGAGCAGCAGAAAATTGTTTGGAGGGCAGAAGCTATCCAGAACAGCAATTACAGGCTGAGTTAGGTCTCCTCTGGGACTGAAGAACAGCCAGTGAGGGGAGTTTCTCTCTCCCTCTTGCTCTCTCCTGCACGTTCCCTCTCTGCTTTGCTGCCTTAGAGGTCTGTGTCATCTCAGCAAGTGGAGCCCTGCACTGAATCATTAAAATCCTTGTGTTGAGCTCCAGCATGGCAAATCCAGCATCTACCTGGGGACAGCAGACTCAAGGAACACGACCTGAAGAGTAGCCCTGTCCACCCAAACCCAACAGGAGAGGCTGTGGAGAAGGTGAGATGCCTCCAGCTTAGCAGCCAGAGGTGAGACCATCGCAGAGGGCACCTCAAGAGGGATGAGGAATAGAGATCTTGGAACCAAGCAGCTAGTGATATGATTTGTGCCTGTGGTGGCTGGATGCCAGGTGGCCACCAAGCTGCTCTGTCACTCCCTGACTCAGCTGGACACAGGGGAGAAGATAGAATGAAAGGCTCATGGGTTGAGATAAGGAGATAGGGGAGATCATTCACCCATCACTGCCACAGGCAACACTGACTTGACTTGGGTCTAAGTTATTACCAATCAAATCACAGTAGGATAATGGGAAATAAACCCAAACCTTAAAAACACCTTCCTCCCACCACTCCTTTCTTCCCAGGCTCCACTTCACTCCTGATTTCTCTACCTCCTCCCTGCCAAGGGGTGCAGGAGGGCAGGGAAAGGGGTTTGCAGTCAGTTCATCACAGGTTGTCTCAGCTGCTCCTTCCTCCTCACACTCATCCTCTGCTCCAGTGTGGGGGTCACTGATGGGAGACAGTCCTCCATGAACTCTTCTCCTTCCCACAGGCTTCAATTCTTCATTAACTGCTCCAGTGTGGATCCTTCCCATGAGGAGCAGACCACTCCAGGGTGGTCCCCATGTGGGGCCACAAGTCCTGCCAGGAGCTTGATCCAGGGGTCACAGAATCCTTTAGGCATCACCTGCTCTGGCATGGGGTCCTCCACGGGCTGCAGGTGGATATCTGCCCCAGTGTCAACCTCCATGGACTCCATGGAATCGGCTCCAGCACCTCCTCCTCCTCCTCCTCCTCCTCCGCTCCAGCACCTGCAGCACCTCCTCCTCCTCCTCCTCCACTGACCTTGGTGTCTGTAGAGTGTTTACTCTCCCACATTCTCATTCCTCTCTTCTGGCTGCTGTTGCACACCAATTTTTTGCCCCCCTCCTACTTGAATATATTATCACACAGAAGCCACCACTGATGTTGGTTGGCTCAGCTTTGGCTAGTGGTGTGTTCATCTTGGAGCTGGCTGGCCTTGCTCTATCAGACAGAGGGGAAGCTTCCAGCAGCTTCTCACAGAAGCCACCCCTGTAGCTCCCTCCACCACCAAACCCTTGTGAGAAATGACCCAATGACATGTTCCACCTACCAAGTCATCTTCAGCCCAAATTTCTCTGTAGTACAAGAGGCAAGACTGGAGGGTGGGAAGATCAAATTGTCCTGCATGTTTGAAGAAGAGGCAAAACCAACCTCTGCTGCACTTTTCCACTCTAATGGACATCTCACAGATCACCTAAAGATGTGGTGACTATTTCTTTTCATGATCTACTGGATCATCTACTCATTAATCATCTACTGGAATGAATTGCACATAAAATCTCCAGCTCACCTCCCTACCACCCCCAGTGTGTCTTCCCACCAGCAGCAACCTGAGCATGAAGAGTTCCAACCCACAGTTCCCTTGGAAATCTCCTCTCCATTGAACCACGTTTGAAGACACATCTTCATAGCCCAAGTTAATGACAGGCACCATTATCTCAGACACTCTAAAATGGACAAGAGGCAGGTGGGGGCAACAGCACGTTACTGTGAGCTGTGGAGATATCTTTCAGCCAAATTTTGGACCATTCTCTTTCTCTAAAGACTCACAACCTGGTTCTGATTGCCTCAAACATGCATTGCCATCCCTGTCTCCCACGTCCTCCACCCCTCAGTGTTTGCCTTCATAGAGATTGAAGACTATTAAGGTATTTTCTTTCACTGGAAATTTATCAGTTCCAACTCTGCAATGAAGGTCAGAACTGGACTAAGGGAAATATAATACCACAAACCATCCAAAGAGATATTTTACCCTTTTAAAAAAACATTATAGCTGGAAATAGGAGATTTGCTAATGGAGAAGGTCATCAATTGATGTTTTTAAGTAGGAATCCTCACTTTATAGTTGAGAAAACGTTGTGCATGAGAAAGATCATGTCAAATGTTCCTCTCACTATCCACAATTTCAAACTTTCTATTAATTTACATCTAAAATTTCATTTAAATTCAGCAGTTTGTAAAAGCATATGACTTCAGAGATGCACCTACATGGGAGTATTTATATACACAGGCACCTCTACACGTTTTCTTGTGTATCACCAACAGACCCACCTGTATAAATAGTAACTGTATATATAGCTCCACTAATAATTTTAAGATTTAACTTGCTCCCAACATACACCAGGTGTTAAAGGAACGTTTGAGGCTTAGCAGATTGCAGAGATAAAAACACAGAGCCTATTTCTGTCTACAGGAGCACAAACCAGACTTGAAATCTCAGGCTCTTCTCTCCTGGTGCAAGATAAGCATGAACACTGATACCTGCTGATAACAGGCAAGTAAACAAAAATAAAATATTGGCTTGACTTGTTCAGTTTTGACCAAAAAAAAAGCTGCATTGATTCTATTTTGCCTTCTTGTTAATGCTGTGATTGTTTGATATCAGGCAGAGCAAAGCCAGGGATGGTTCTCATCAAAAAAACTGAGCGGCAACGGTTATCTGGGGAAGATAGGAACTGTGCAACGAAGTCAAGGTGGAGAAATGTTGGAGGAGAACATGTCCATTTACATATTCTGCAGTTCAACGCCCTTCCTTCATCCTCTCTGCTCTCCTTTCCCCCTCAGATGCTCATAAATCTCCTCATAGCTTTAAGAGGGAAAGCAGAAGGGAGAGCCATGGACCAAGTGAAGGAATTGGGAAGTGATCTCAAAGGAGAACATGACTTCTGCCCTCCAAAAGGGTCCATCTGGGAGCAGTAACACCCAAAATGCACTAGACTTGTGTTTCCAACAACCTTTGGGCTATAGAGTGCCTTGGGTTGTGGAGTCTCCTTCTCTGGGGGGCTTTCAAACCTCACTGGGACACGTTCCTGTGCAGTCTGCTCTAGGAGACCCTGCTTTAGCAGTGGGTGGGATTAGATGATCTCAGAGGTCCCTTCCAACCCCTACACCATACTGTGATTCCACGATTCTGTATATGAAAGAGACTTGCAGGCTAGAATCATTCCTTATTTTCTCTTATGACAGAAAGGTTTTTCTGGGATTTTTGGCCAACTCACCTGTCCCAGCATCCTGGATTTGAATTAAGGACTCCATTCAAAAAGTTCTTCAATATGAGGGTGACAGACCACTGGAATAGATTGCCTAGACAGGTGGTGGGGACCCCATCCCTGGGGACATTCCAGATCAGGCTGGATGAAGCTCTGAGCAGCTTGATCTAGTTGGAGATGTCCAACTTATGGTGAGGGGGTTGGACTAGATGACCTTTGGAGGTCCCTTCCAGCCCAGACATTCTACCATTCTAAGGCAAACTCACTTAGGTCTATGGGGTAATCAAACAGCACCACAATAAATGCACAAAAGACCCCAAAAGAATAAATACAAATAGAGCTAATGAAACGTCTGACATTGTGGCCTTCATGTTCTAGAAATAAAAATGCTCAGGAAAGAGGAAAGATTCTTCCACTAGAGAATATCCATTAATATTTAGAATACAGTCTATGGGTCTCTTTCAGCAACAAACTGAAAAGAGTAAGATAGATGACTTCTTTTCTTGTCATTTTTAAATATATACACACAACAGGGTTGATTGTTTGGGACAGTCTTTTTTTTTAGAAAAAGAATAATAAAGTGCATTTAATATTTACAGCTCCATGATTTTTTTTTCTTGTCATTTTTAAATATATACACACAACAGGGATGATTGTTGGGGACAGTCTTAGAAAAAGAAAATAAAGTGCATTTAATATTTACAGCTCCATGATTTTTTTTTAGCTGCTTAGAAGATCTCTAGAGTACCAAAGTCACCAAAGAGATGGAAATCCATAAGCAAACTCCAAGCTCAGTATCTTACACACTGACTACTCCTTTAGCATCTCCTGCTTCCTGCCCTGGGCTGCAATGTAAACTAATACAAGCAGAGAGGGAAGTAGCTGTAATCTATCACGCTGACTGATACCAGCCCCAGGAAAAGGGAGTTTATTGCAGGTGGAATGTTATCTTCCAAAATAAAAAAAATGGGCAAAAACGATGACAAAAAACTTCAACCTTTGCTACACTTTGTTTGCAGCACTATTCCTGCTTCCCTCTGGATTTATTTCCATCAAGGTCATGTAACCAGAAAAAAAAATCCAACAGAGGAATTCATTTTCTTTTTAGGAGTGTTCTGGGAAACCAAGCAATTAGAGCAATCTTAAGCTGTCATGTATTATCAATTGCCATTCAATTATTTTACTTAAATAAAAAACTGATTGCAGAGCCTGATCTGCAGCTATCAGCTGAGTGATTCATTTAGGTGCACTATTTATTCCTGAGAAATTAAAAAGGGATATCTAACTTTAACTGAAAGGGGAAAGACAAAAGGACAAGGGAAAGGGAAAAAAAAATGGAAATGTAAAGCATCTCTTCACAGTTCTCTGCTACTTTGCCATTTTTTTAGCTTAGAAGTAGATGAAGTTACTGTACTCATTAATCTGAGTCTAGTACTCTAGGAGTCTGAAGATAACTAACTCCTTAGTACAAGTGGAGTCCATGGTTTTGGAGCAGAGGCTGAAGCTGGAATCTCTTAAAGATGTCACTGAAGGTCAGAAGATCTTGTCCTCTCGTTTTCAGGAGAGTGGAGGAGCACAGGTAAAACATGGGATGTGGCTGCCCAGGTCTCCAAGGGCTGTAGATAGCAGCAGCTCCATGATTACTGGGTCTGCTCAAGGTCCATGTGCTCCTCAGTGACACAAACTGGGCAAAGAGGAGATACATGCTCCATACAAGTACACAAAAAGGTCTCTGTCCCACATTCCTCTGTTTCAAACCCAAACACTCTGTTCTTTTCAGACTTTTCCAGCTTTTGGCTCTGTGGACTGCAGACTATGCTGTTGAGACTTATCTCATAGATTTTTCTGTCAATAATAAAGAAATAAATAGTGTATTAAATGTTAAATAAAATTAATCCTATTAAATAAATTACAGTTTATTAAATAATACTAATTCAGTCAATGAATGCTCAGTAGAAGTCTCTGAAGGACAAATAATTACAATTAAAGCTAAAAGGCTTGCAAAAGAAAGGCTTGATGGCTATCAGCTCCTCTAAAAATCACACTTGCTGGAGCTGGATCTCCAAAGCAAACCTCATGTGCTTTTATTCTCCATTCTGAGCATGAGAGAGCTTCTTTTTAGAAAGTATCCAAATGATTCATCTCATTGTTCAAGGATTTTTTTTTTCTAATGTTTAATTTATAACTAATCTGTCCTAAGTTACTACTCGGTAATTTGTTATTAACTTCAACCTTAATATTTTAAATTATTCTCCCCTTTTTTTCAATGCTATTACACATCAAGTATTTCTACGTAGTCATCGTGGCTCCACTCAACACTGCTGCACTTTCAGAGCCTGCAGCTGGTGAATTCCTGTAATCTCTTTTCATAAATTATACTTAATACTTCTCCCTCGTTTCCTTCCTTCTGGATCATCTCCAGATTTCTAATAGAAAAAGTAGGCCAGAAAGATCTCATTTCTTACCCCCTCCCTATCAGGCAGAAGATGCCAATGTCCAAGGCAGACTCTAAGGACTGTACAAGAGTGTGTTTTACTTTCCAGTTGTCCATATTGACTTTCTAGTTGAAAATTTCCAATTTCTGGTTAAAATTACTGCATTGTCTCATGCTTAGTCTTGGTCTTCCTATACCTCAGAGAGGGAAGCAACTCTTTGGTGGGTGGCATGGTCTAAATAGTCTAGAAAAGCTGTTCTAGGTTGACTTTTGAAACAGGTTTTGAGATTCTCATGGCAAGACTTGGGTGCATGTCTCTATAAAGAGATTAGAAAGGTGCAAACCCTTAGGTCCCACAATTTCAGAGTCACCCAGAAGAAAAAGGTTCTCCAGGCTTTCTCAATAAGCACAAGAGGGAGGCAAAGCACCTTCAGAAAGCAGTAGACATCTTTGGAAAGAGAAGTGGCATGGGTCCGACTCTCTGCATTGCAAAAGGAGACAGAGTTCTCAGAGTCCTTCTGCCCAGAGGGAAGGATGTGGCTCAGAAAATGCAATTTGGTCACCCAACCCTACAGACAACACAGCTGCGTTTGCACACGTGAGCATAACCCTGCTGGGGGGCACGTCGTGAGCAGGATGAAGAACCTTTGCCAACCTAAAGTAACATTAAATTGACTCCACAGTCTCTGATTGAGGAATTCTTCGTTAGGCCTAAAACCCTGTTCTGCCTAAGATCTCATTTTTTTTTCTGTATCTCAACCAGCTTCTGAAAATCTTTATTGATCTTCCTTAAATAAGTTTTTCAGAGGGACCTGGAGAGTCTGGAGATATGAACAGTCAGGAATTTCATGAAGTTCAACAGAGGCAAATGGAAAATCCTGCACAAGTGGAGGAATCAGCTTCACATCAGCCCCATCCAGGCCCCAGTGGTACAGATGATGGGACAAATAATTAAATGTATGATTTGCAGTTGCACAAAACTCAGCAGGAGAATGAGCAGCACCAGGGATGCATTAGTTAAAAGCTACCTGGGACCTTTCAAGGGCAGGGCGACGTACCTGAGAAAGTGGAAATGCAGCAAATGACAAATACACAAGTAGGACAAGAACTGTCTGGATGAAAGAATTGTAAAATTGGCTGGAAAATCATATTGAAAAATTAATTCTTCATCACTAATTCTCTTAGGTGTTGGGCTGGAAGGATGCACTGGAAGGAGTTCAACCTCATGAAGTTGAGTAAGGCCAAGTGCAAGGTCCTGAACCTGGGCTGGGACAATCCCCAGCATCAAAAGAGATTAGAGAATAGAATGAAAGTAGTCTTGCAGAGAAGGGCTCATGAATACCTGGTAGATGAAAAATTGGACATGAGCCAGAGATGTGTGTTTGCACTCCAAAAACCCAATGATATCTAGGTTGCATAGAAAAAGTGGTGGCCAGCAAGGAGATGAAGATGCTCCCTCTGCTCTCATGAGACTCCCACCATGAGCACTGCATCCAGCTCTGGGTCCTCAGCATGAGAAAGACATGGACCTCTTGGAACAAATCCAGAGGAGGCCACAAAATGGGTCTGGAGAGGGGAACCCCTCTGCTATGAGGAAAGGCTGAGAGAGTTGGAGTTCAGCCTGGAGAAGAAAAGGCTCTGGGGAGTCAATATATAAAGGGGTCTTATAACAAATATGAAGAGAGACTTTTTACCTGCACTAATAGGACAAGACATAACAGTCTTAAACTAGAATAAGATACATTTAGATTTCACATAAAGAAGACATTTTTGACTCTGAGGGTGGTGAGACACTGGACCAGGTTTCCCAGAGAAGTTGTGGATGCCCCACCACTGAAATAGCAAGGGCAGCTTGGAGGGGGCTTTGAACCACCTGATGTAGTGAAAGACATCCCTGCCCATGGCAGAAGGTTGGAACTAGGTGGTCCTCAAAGGTCTCTTCCAACCCAAATTATTGTAGGATTTTGATTCCCTGAGTTTTTCCTGGTTTTCCAGGATCCAGAACTAACCAATAGTCTTCAGTAATGGCTTAGCTGGTAGAATAGAAAGGAGAGCTACTAGATATGAAAGTGCAGTGAAGCTCAGGAATGTTTTGAGGCTATCAGAAGACAAAATTTGAATTTAAAGTGACCTTGTTAAATTGGGGAAACACTATAAGAAAAAAGGGTGAAAAATAATGGAAATACAAAGTTCTGTAGTTGGACATAATGAATAGGAAACAACTTCACAGGCAGAAGTCCTTGAAACCAGAGCAAAATAGAAAGGTATTGAGGGTTGCTGGGGACAAAGACAGCACTTGTGAAGTACTGTGTCCACTTTTGAGCAACAGAACTCAGCTGGACCACCTGGAGAAAGTTTATAGAAAAGCCATGGGAATGATCAAGGGTGTCAGAAACACATCCTGATGGGAAAACCAGAAAATAGGTTGTTTTCCAGTGTAGAAAAAAGGGGTGTGGGGTGAGGGAGGGTGGAATATTTTGCTGACTGCACAGCCCAGTAGGAAGGGCAATTAGTCCATCAATAGAAAGGACAAAAGCCAGACCTTTCCCTCCAGTTCTAAAGTATAGAGAAAGGATAGGAGATGCTAACAACCAGAGGAATGAGAAGATCAGTGGATTCACTCACAGAACACAACAAAGCAAAGAAAGGAGTGAGACAAGTCAGAAGCCAGGTCATTAACCCAATTCAAATCATATAATAAATGCCAAGAAACAGCATCATTACACACCTAATCCTCTTTCTGTCCTGGTTGTGGTGATGTCCCACCATCACCAAGAGCTCTACCAATAACTGGAAACCCCACACAGGGCACCCACTACATAAATAATCCACCACCAGCAGAGCCAGCCTTTATACTGTTAACTCTAGAGGCAGGACACCTGAAGTTAACTCCAAAGGTGGGGCACCTGGTGGTGACTTCCTAGTTGGTTTTCACCCAAGGTTGGCCAGGCCTTGAGAGAACACCAAGAGGAAGTTCTTCCCTGCCTGGTTGTGGCCATCATCCATATGTCAACCCCGATTCAGGGCTGGGGGTTTAACCCCAGCACTGCAGGGGACACAAATGATGATGCTTTTCAGATCAGTGTTGCAAACAGGAAGGGAACAACACGTTCTCCATATCCACCATCCCTGTGACAGAAATTAATGGGCTTAAACTGCAACAGGAGACATTTTTACAAGAAATTGATGATTTGGGGAGTTGATCCTGCCTCAGAGCTGAGAGATGGATTGGATAACGTTTAAAGATTGCTCTTCACTCCTCTTGTCTAATACTCAATGCAATCAATACAAACCCTTGAAATCAGAGAGAGACCTTTTCAGCCAGCAGCCACAAACCTCCCATCAGCTTGAGTCTCCAAACTGATTAAAGCACAACCCCCTCCCTCAGCTCTTCCAGCGTGACAAACTCACCAAACCTCTGCTCAACATCCCTGTCCACAAAAATAAGAGGTAAAACTCAATAAGCTTTAACCAACTTATCAATAGCAATGAAGATTTTTTTTGGGGGGGGGGTATTAAACAATCAGCCAGCAGCTTCTCTGCTCTTTAGCATGGAACAACAGCACCTGCAGGCAGGGAATCCTTACAGCATTGTGCCATCTATCAGCTGAGTGTGAAAACAAACCACAACCAACCCCTGTCCCAAGGGCTGCCTTTAGAAACCATCAAGCATGTCTACAGTGCCAGAGCAGATACTCCAGCTCTTCTCAGGGCATCAGTCACTGGGCAGAGAAGTAAATTATCCTGCCTTCCTTCCCACCTGCCTTGGCCCCCCAAGGATATCTTAATTTAGAAGAATTTCAATTAATCTCTCAAATTTCTTAGGAAGTTTGAAGTGTTTGTATTTGTCCCTGCTCAGCTTGTGCTCCCTGAATTCAGATCAGCTTTCAATGGACTGCTTCAATTTGTGCTCATTTCTAAAGGAGGTGGCTGAGACTCTAGATTTGACTGTGGCTCTGCTCATCCCCAGCAACCCACAGGTGACTCTGGCCCTGAGTGAAGCACTGGGAAAGCTGCAAGGCTCTAGGGGGGTGGGATGAGAAGTGGAGGAACGAAGGGGTGGTTTTCAGATTGAAGGTACCTTATAAAGGCCACTGTTAAAAATGAAGCTGATGGTTTTTTTCCCCATTCAAGGCAGGTTGGCAAAATAATTTTCCAGCAGAAAATACTTTAAGCACTACACCTATCATACCCATATTCTGATATATCATAGAGTATAAGATATATATACATGATATATAGAGATAAATATTTAGATATATCATATATATCAATATATACATGCTATATAACAATATATACATGATATATAAAAATATATACATATATA
>NW_008604742.1:0-1809 GCF_000691845.1 Merops nubicus
ACGCAGTTAAAATTCTCTCTACACACACAGTCCGGTAGTAAGAAACACCGGCTATCAGCAACTTTTCTCCCCACCACGCTCACAAATTGCTGCCGAAATCGATATTCAGTGTACAAATTGTTTGGTTTCTTAAGGGTTAATAACAATCAGGGATTTGAGGTTCAAGGGAAGCAGTCCATACATAAATACAAAACCCAGAGGGGTAGTGTCGCGGGGAGCTCGGAATCAAAGACATACTTCACAGAAGGTTCATCAGTGTTCCTCTTTAATGCACACAAGCTGCTGTATTTATACACTCAGTGACTGATCATGCATAGTTTACAAGCTCAGATTGGTTAATACTGCATAGCCACGCACTAAACCCGTACCCCGATAGGTTAAATGCCTCTGTCCACATGCTGTGGCGTTTTCAGGGTGGTCCCTGCTTGCAGTTTTCCAGCCAAGCCTTTGATCTGCGCAGAAGCTGCTGAGCTGTCACCCTTCTCCTTCCTGCCTGCGGCTCAAGGACACTACGTCCTTGCCGTTCACCTCCGGTCTTTCATCATATCCTTCATAGCCTGGGTTGCGCATAAGGGCTTCTAGGATGCCATCTTGTGACGCAGTTAAAATTCCCTCTACAGGGTAGGATTAGTGGAGGGAAATGGGGGGGCTAAGCCCGGCTGGAGGGTTAGGAGTCCAGGAAAGGAAGGGTTACAGTTTCTAAGCTCCTCCGAGGGCAGTATAGCATGGTGTGTGTGTGTGTGTGTTCGCAGTTCGGGTTACCAATCCAACGACAAGATGGCAGCGACCAGAAGCTCCAACGGGTGATGGGAACTTGTCACTGTCCGCTCAACTCAGTGGATGGGTGATGGTTCATTTAGTGTGATCTCAAAGTGCAAAAGAAAATTCAAAGGGAGTTTTACTTCAATCAAACACTGAAACTTTATTGTTTGCCTGTAAAGCGGCGTGCAATAGGTAAATATGTGAGAGGAAAGGTAAGGTAAAGAGGAAAAAGAGAGTAATAGCTACCATCATGGGTCCAAGACGTCCCTATGGTCCCAGGTCCTTGCGGTGTCCCGCTGGTTCTTCTGATCATCATGGTCCTCAGTGGGGTAAAGCTTCCAAAGTTCGGTTGCTAAGAAGCCATCTTTTATGCTAGGTGATGCACTTTGCTCCTCCTCTGTCCCATGGACTCCAGCCAGGGACTCCTGCCAGTCTCCGCCTTCCTCCTGTCAATCTTCGCCATCTCGAGCGAGGCTACCACACATGCTCAAGGAGGAGCGTCCGAGGTGTGGTCTGCCTTAGAGGTGGGTAGCTTTTGGTCAGAAGGTGTGTTTTCACACTATAAAGATATTATAATGACCAAAGGTCACTTTAGTCCACGATTTCCTCACCAATGCCAAAATATCCATCTTCCTTAACAATAGCTAGGCAGTTGAATTTAGCAAGTCCGGCTCCTCCAGGTAACGCAGAATGGTTCAGCACAATAC
Organism: Merops nubicus; assembly: GCF_000691845.1. NCBI lineage: Eukaryota > Metazoa > Chordata > Aves > Coraciiformes > Meropidae > Merops > Merops nubicus. The sequence continues at coordinate 1,470 of NW_008604742.1, forward strand.
ATGGCGCAGTATTGGGCACCTCATGACAGTGTCACAGTGCACTTCGCAGCACAGTACAGCACAGTACACTTCATGCCATGTAGTTCTGGCTCCATCCCGGGGTCTGCACCTGTGTTCCATAGGAACCGCATTCCATTCCAGGGATCAGCAGCTGCATTTCAAGCAGGCTGCTGCAGACTCTTGTCAAGATGTTACCCGAAGTTTCAGGGTACTTGTGGTATCGTGACTTGTAAAACGGGGGGCTGGATTAGGGAAATAGAGGCATCAATAGGATACTGATTGTCCAGGGGAAAAAAAAAAAGGGAATTGTGGTATCGTGACTTGTAAAGCGGGGTGATGT
>NW_008604743.1:0-23624 GCF_000691845.1 Merops nubicus
ATACATTTTCTAGAAATATATATTATTTATATATATATTTATCTATTAGTTGATATGAATTTCAAAGACAAGAGGCAGCAAAACAAGGGATGACTTCCTTTAATTTTAAATCATAAAGCGACTCCCTTGGACACTGTGTGTGTATATTTTCCTAAAATATATTGTAGGAAATGAGTATATTTTATTTTACGTTTTTATTGGCATGTTTTTTTCATGAAAAAAAATTAATTTCTTGACATAATGAGTAAAGTAGAAACTGATTATTTAAACAGACAAATAAAGCAAGTGTCCCTTTTCCTTTCTGTTAAGTAATGTTCTTCTGCCAAATGAGAGGCAGGACTATTTTTTTCCTAATGGAATGTGCATATCTTACCCTCTGATAGTCCACTGTGGAATATTGATGGTTGCAATAATTGGCTCTTTATTGGTATATTGTGTTTTCTCTGGGTTATTTCAATTTTCTGCACTAAATCCTTCTCAAGTTTTACTACTTTTATAGCCTGGTACTTGATAATTCTGATGGCATTGTAGGATTGTGAATAAGACTTGGGATTTGGATTTGTTACACGAGTCCTGTATGGGTAGCTGATATCTCTCCTTTTATCTTTTTTAGTAGGAATATCTCAGTTGTTGCTGACTATATTAAGCAAACAAACTCAATCTTTACCTGTTTTCTTCCATTTGTCCCTAGCTTGAAGGGTTGGTGGCACTCAGTGCAAGAAAAATCTAATAATACCTTCATGATATACCCATTTATCTGGTATCATATTTTATTTTAACTCTTCCTGCAACTGTATAATCATAGCTCCATTGCTATAATTGGATTTCAGAGTATATTTGTGCCATTTAATTACATCTATAGCCTTCCTATAAGCTCATTCAGACTAATTAGTAACCTTATAATTTTTAGTGGCATTATATTTTATATCCACTGCGCTCATTTTTCTCCACCAATTCTTCAACACATTCGCACCAATTTCGCCTCTTACCCTAGAATTTCATAAATAATCATTGAGATTTATTTTTTTTCCCCCCCTGATTGTGAACAGAGTCTAATCCAGCTCCCATTGAAGCCAGTGGTAATCTTTTCATTTGCTTCAGTGGAAACTGGATCAAGCTAATAGGTTGCAAATTGCACCCGAGTCAAAGTCACACCATGGAAATCTTTGTGTAGCAAAGCATGGGGGATGGATGGAAGATGGGAAAGAGCTGATTGTTCCCAAATCTTCTTGCCAGAAAATTTCTAGATACTTCTGGCCAGCTTTATTAATTTTTAACTCATAAGTGATGGCATTGCAACAGTTTTTAATATATTGATTTTCATCTGTTCTGACAAATTAAAACCCCCTTCCAGTTAAAGATTTTTGTAAAGGGGTCTAGAACTTTGCTTTCCTGACACCAAGATAGCTAGCTGTGCATCTCAATTGGGATAGGTTGAAACTGGGCAATTCTACAGCTTAAACCCCCCATTTTTTTCTTCATTTTAATTGAAAACCAAACTTTTTTTTTTTAAAAACCAGTTTTCTGTGGTGTCACTTCAGAGCTGTGTCAGTTCATTAATATAATTGGTCCTCTTGCTGCTGAACATGAAATCCTGGAAGCACTGCCATCTAAAAGTGTAATTCCAGCAAATTACATTCCCAAGTAGGCACAAATTTATGACGTTCACTTTTTCCCAACATTTTAATTTTGCAACTGTGGGGTGCTAACTGGATGTGCCAAACCAGATTATTACTTTTTTTTCCCTTAAACTTTTGCAACTTGCTTATTAAGGAGTTATTTTTCTCTTCTGCACTGCTCCCTCTCTGTTGATTAGAGGTTTGTTGCGTTGGTAATGTGTCTCTCCTTCAGGCAGTTAATGATTACAGACAACTCTCTAACCTATAATTTTGGGGGAAGGTTATTGGGAAGGTGATATGGAAACAATTGTAATTGTTTTTGTAGCTTAGAAACGTTCTTAGTCTTTGCTAGCCAGGTATCAGGTCGTGGGGTTTAGAGTGGAAGTGGTGCTGGCATCCAGGATTAAAGACATTTTTCAGTGTTATTTATTTCCAAATCATGTCAGTTCTTAAGGTTAGAAAGAATGTTGTGAAAGATGGCAAATCTCTATTTAATTCTTAATAAAAAATCAGTGTGATTGGTGCCTATTCCATCCCAAGCAGAAGGTGACCTTTGCAGCCTTGAACATGGAGCCTCTTGGACCTCCAAGGAGAAACACTCAGCCAGTAGAGATGTGGCCCATAACTCCTGGTATGATTTTAGAGCCTCGGGAGCCTTTGAGAGCTGAGGCATCTGTGGTTTCAGATGGCAGGTTAACAGTCATTTGTTTGTCCAGCCTTTTGCTTGAACATAGATCAGTTTGAACAACTTCTATCGGAGTTTTTGTTGTTCTGCCAGCATGGAGAAGGGTTGTTGATGAGCCTTGAATGGAGAAAAGCATAACTTTAGTAATTTCACAAGCAATCATTTGAATGGGGCGACCTGAGCACCCATGCACCAGAAATCCAAATCTTTATACTGCAGTTATTTACATATTGTAAGTAGGTGCCTCACCACTAACACTAATCGAAGCCACATTCCCATGTCACGGGGACAACTCCTCAGCAGAGGTTGGATTTTTCCAGTGGATGCATGTGAGCAATTTGTACTGAAGTTTTGTCAAGAAATGACTAGTGTTTTGCCACTTTAAAACCATGGAAACATCACAATGTGCTTTTAGAAATGACTCCGTGAATTAATTGCAAATTACTTATTAATGAAACAAATATTCAGCTGTCACTTGAGCTAAACTGCACGATAGGCTTAATGATTATTTTTTGAGAAAACACTTTTGTGTTTGTTTGATCTGCCTGGTGTTAACAGCAGTAGAAAAAGAGGAAAGCCTTTCGGAGTGGAAACTTGAAACTGGCAAAAAAGGAGAGGAAAAACATCAGCCAATAACTGCAGAATAGGTGAAAAGCCCAAAGAAATAGCAGATCCTTAACAATGAGGTTGGAAAGCTGCTCTCCCCTGGCAGCCCTGGTTAGGTAATGAGGGTAAAATATGGTGACCCAGGCAGGGAAATCTGGCAGTGGAGGTTTTCACAGCCACATTAATTCAGCTGCATTCCACGGCTGTAAAAGGAGCGCGAAAGAATTCGCCTGGTACGGGGTGGGTCAAGGTTTGCAAACTGCAGAGAGAGACTCCAAAGAGCAATATCATCTGGAGTTCTGCAAATAATAATGAAAATAGATGCTGCTGATTGGGGGACACGTGTTCCTCCTGGCTCTGGCATTGGTCTGGGGCAACACCAGGGAGCTTTTGTGTCCCACTGGAAGCAGCTGAGCCCAAGGGGACCTTCCCGGGTCCTTCTGTTGTTCCATAGGCAGTTTTCTGAAGCCATGCATTTTTTTTTTCCATGTGCTTTCCGTTACAAAGGGGCAGATATAAATAAATAAAAAGAAATAAAGCTTTTACACTCTTTGCTGTGCTGCTGCTGTTGTTTACAAGAGCAGGAACACGGGGCAGTACACGAGCGAGGCAGGTACGCCTGAATTTTGAACGCAGCTCGGGTGTCCTTTTGGCTGGTGCTGCTAAATTATTTACCACTCAGCAAGCGTGTGCCTGCGTGAGATATTTACAGGAGGGAATCTGAGGTGAAACCCCATCCGTTTACCCAAGGCTGACACTGGAATATTCATTATCACATTAAATCTAACCGCAGCAGAAACGACGGCTTCCGTTGATTATGTGCTTGCATAAAAGGCTTCTTTGGTGGCAAGCCTGTGTGCTAGAGATCTGAATATAAAAATCTAGTGAGCAGAAACCAGTCTCTTTATGGTAAATCTGCCTTCTTGGGAGTTATGAGTCTTGGCAGGTTTAAACTCTGTTTTAAACCTGCGGTGGATGATATGATTTTTCTAGCTGGCCACAAGCGATGCTAGATGAGCACACATCACACGTGGCCAATCCCAGCCAGGGGCACGAGTCAGGATTTCCCAGGCAAGGGAAAAATAAATGCAGAGCTGCTAGCCAGAGAATGGTGCCTATTTATCTCGGTATAAAGGCAGTTTTGCAGGGTTGGTGCAGAGATCTCTTCTGGAGTGCTGGGGCGAGCAGCCCTGGCTGCACAAACCTGCCCTTCTTCACCCCCAGCTCATGCTGGAGCAGCACAGCTTGGAAAGGTGCCTGAGGAAGCCTTTGGATTTCTTGTTGCAGAAAAGTTCAGGAAAAATGTGTGGGATCAGCCCAAAAAGAGATATGAGCTGTTCCTCCTTCTCTTCATCCACCCCTCGCTCCCTCCGTCTTCCCACTCCACCAGGGATCCTGTTGAATTTAAAGGATGAATTAAACCTTCTTCTCTGGGAGGCAGAGAAAAGATGAGGAGATTAAATGCTTTGAAAGGCCACCTCTTGAGCAGGTTCTCCCACCAGGAAGCAGGAGGGCTGGTTGTTCCAGCTTTGGTCTGCAAATGAGCTTCAAAAGTGGCATTGGGGGGGCTGGGTTGGGTGGAGGTGGGCACGGACAGAGCTGGGAGGATAAAACCTGCTTCTGTTAATACTAAGAATGATGATTCACACAATTATTAATTCATTGAGATAGATAACCAATTGCATCAGCACAAAACTGATAAAAATTAATCAAGCTCCTCCATCCCTTAATACTTCCAGCAGACTTTCTCTTTGGCAATTGCCATGTAAGGAATGGTAGGACCATGAAGCCAGGCTTGCCAAGTCATGTTTTGGAGCATGGTTGCAATGAAACCATCATCTTCCAGAAAATCAGGAGCCTTTTTTTTTTCTCAGAATGCTGGAGATACTTTATGGCACATTCTTCTCTTTATGCCTCTTATTTTCATCTTTAATTGGAAATATACTTAAGGAGGGAGAAAAAAAACTTAAGCATACAGTAGATAGAAAAGTGCCAAGCACCTTCAGCCTTCACTGCTGCTTGCAGAGACCATAGACAGGACCAAAATGACCTGGAACTACAAATGAGAGGAACAAAAAAACTAAAATCTGTGCTTGATCAATATAAAAAGGAGGAATTACACGTGCCACAAATCCCCTTGTACATAACATGTGAAATCCCCTTACCTGCCCTTTCGTTTTCATGGGTTTTCCTTATCTTCAGTGTCACTTAATCATATTTCAGCAAAAAAAAAGCAGGATTTGCTTCCTCACTGCCCATCTGCTCGTCCTTTCTAGTGCTGTGTGAGTGCCAGAACACCATCCCAACAGTCTCCTTCTACCACGCTTTGATGTCAGACACCAGGGGATGGGGATTTCTTTTCATCCAGGTTCAAACAGAAAAGAAAAACACCTGATTTGTGGGAAGGACAGATACTATTTTCAAACCTCAACATCCAGAGCTAGAGCAGGGGACTCACGGGAGGCAAACACAACTCTGGTTTGACTCCTGTTGATGTTGAATGTTGGTCATGGGGGAGCAGCCTCACTTGGAGGTGATGGCCACAGTCTGCCTTGCTGCTGGCTGTGGCAATGCTTCTCCTGGTCCTGGGGAGAGGATGCAGGCAGGGTGCTCCACGTCAGGTCTGTGCTAACAGCAGGGTCATCCCCTGAGGATATTAAAAATATTAACCCCTGAGTGAAGAGGGCAAGGCTGGGCTCTCCTCTGGGACCCCCATATTGCTTCTGTGGGTTGCCCAGTTAGATTGGTGTTTACAGAATTAGAAGCATCCTTTTGAGAGTCTTCATGTGTTTTATTCATCCATAAAATACTGAATTGGTTATTTTTGTATAGATATCTGCCTTATTTTCAGAGTTAGGAAATACTTTGTATATTGTGTCTTCCTAATGGTGTGGTCAGGTCTCCTTGAAAAGGGAGAACAGTTTTCTTCTGGTATTGACAGAAACTCTCCCAAAACAGTTACACGCTGCCTTCTGTGCTAAGAATTTTTTTTTTAAAACATAAAATTGACATAAGTCCATTCAAATTCATCATGTAACTGTGTGTTAGTCCTTGAAGCACTGATGGGAGGTGGTTTGTGAGCAGAGCTGGAGATGTCCTCTCTCACGATCCTTGCTGGGCATTAAGCCTTCATGATAATTTATAAGAAAATGTATTTTTAAAAGCTATTCAATGTCTGCAGTGGCCAATATTTGAACCTCTGTTCTTGAATGACTTCTTAAATTAAACATAAAGGGTTGGGTTTGGCTTTTTTTTTTTTTTTTTTGTTAAAATTTGCCCTAAAGTGCAGTTAACCCAAATTCTGAGTCTTGCTGTTTTCAAGTGATATTTGCATCATATCTTGCAAAGCTGAGCATGGAGCTGGAACCCAGAAGGTCATATCTATCACAGTGGTGAGTGTCAGGAGCTCAAAAGATGCTCATTCATGCTCCTGCTGTTAATGACAAAATACATCAGGAATTGTGTCTGCTAAAGCAGTGCCAGAAGCTCACCCCCCAGCAGGACTCTTCCCCTCCTGTGCCAAGGAGAAATCTTGACTTTCCACAGTCTGGTGTTGTGTGAGCTGGTTTTGGTGGGATCAAAGCAAAAGGAGATCTTCAAGACATGTGACAGTAAGAGGGAAGAGATGAGGGAAGGCTGGGAAGAAGGCAGAAGTGGGTGGAGGAAGCCAAAGCAGGGGCTGCTGTGGAGGCTGAGAGCTTGAACAGTGAGAGGAAAGAGCTTGTTGGACTTTGGTTTGGTTAATGAGCATCTGATGGGGTCAGGACTGTACAGGCTGATTGTCTGTGGGGGAGAAGAGAGGCTTGGAGTGGAAGAGTGATGTCTGAAACAGATGAGAAGCCACCACAAGGCTGGTCATGGGACCAATAAAGATGAAGGATTTAGGAAAAGAGGGATGGCTTTCCCAATAGAAACAGGATTTAGCAAGAAAATGGTTAATGAAGAACAGTATGAGCTGTATGGAAATCATTGTTGCTATTATTATGTACTAAAGACTGGTTTGGTTTGAATCTTAGGAAGAGCTTCTGTCAGAAAAGGGGGAAAACAAGTTCAAAATGTTGACTTTTAATTCCACTTTGTTTATTAGAGCAAAGCCTGTTAGTTCTGTTTTACTAATATCTTGTAAGTAAACAGTGAGAACATTCAGTGGGATAGAGATGATTAAGGTGATTAACCATTGAAATTTGGGTCCACCCTGAGCACATAAGGAAGAAAAAGATGACATTTAGTACATTACTTTAATAGAAACACGACTAAAGGTAGTAATAATGGTTCTTTATTGTTTATGGTTGGTTTTAGAAGAGAGATAAAGATCATTTTTGGCCCAAAGCAGCAGACACGAGCGTCGAAGAAGGGGGAAAAACTTCTTAACCGAGCAGAAATTTCAGCTGTGAGCTGGAAGTTGAGCTGGATATTAAGGAAAATTCAGAAAGATAAAAACGATTTCAGTTGGGTAGTTCTTTACTGGTTCTGCAGTTTGGCAGCTGTCAACATCTCAAAATATCATCTCACCCAAACCGTTGAAAGAAAGAAACCCTTTGATTTTTCCCTGGAGACTTCCAAGCTGAAAATGGACTCTTTGTAGTCTCAGCCTCATTTCAGACAGTTTTTTTTCTCTAAAAACATTCTTGCTGGCAGAAACAACTAATTCATAAATAGAGTCTCTGTTAATTAAATAAGTTTTATCGTTTTAACTTGCCTTTTAAAATGAAAAAGAAAGTAAATCTCTAACATTTTCTTCTTTATTATGAAATCTTAAGGGACTAAGCATCGCATTTCTTGCATCATTAATAATGCAAATTAGGTTTTGTTTGGGTCTCCCATAAGTTTATAGCTAGGAGTAAATATTTAATGCACAGATCTGGGAAATCACATCACGTATAGGAGAAATTTTACTTTATAGTTATTGAAAGTTAATGTAAGAAAGATGGGAGGCACCGTGCTTTCTGTTTATTTAACCTTCCTTGCTCTTGCTTTTCTTTCAGTAGAACTCTTTGTAGCTTGTCATTAAACACTGTTCTATTCCTGCAATATCTGTTTTTACTATCTTTACAGTAGCCACAGCGTTCAGCCTTTAATACCATTTTCAAGTAAAGGTTAAACATATCTATAGTGCACTTAGAGCTATAAGGATTATATTTTCCATCCTGATTTTCGGCAGGAAAACCAGGTGATTATTTACAATAATATCTAAAAATTTGTTGTCTTTGCAGCAGTTTTTCTTAGATTGCTTAATGAAGCAATAGTCAGATAGCCAAAGGAGATTAAACTTCACTCAGGGCCTCGATGTCTTGCACAGTAATGCCTTGTGAGGGTAAAATATTGGACTTGTTTATTTGTTAGCACAGAGGTAGGCTGCAGTTAGTGTTTATCTCCTCTAAGAAGCTATTCTGCCTTGTGTTATCACACATTATTCCTGAAAATATTGTACCTCTCTCCATAGGAAACACCTATAGGCATGATACTACTGCAGACAAATTACAGACATTTCACCACAGCATCTGGGCTTTCTGTGGTGACTCTTTTTGTGTGTGTGTGTGTGTGTGGTGGATAACAAAAAATAATAAGTATCCTGTTATTTTGTGTGTGAAATCTGATAGTGAAAAAGACACCAGAGAGAATTCTTCAGTGATAAAGATTTAAATAGACCCATTTATCAATATGACAGAGATTTGACCTGAAAGTTGAAGTGTTGGAAAGTTAAGTGGGGTTGTGTGAAGAAAGTTGAGGCTGAGCTACAGGGAGAGTATAGGTTTCCTAAGTTATTAAATCAAAATAAAAGGTATTGACAAAACAATAAATTGCCCATCTAACAGCTTCTGAGAGCACTAAATACATTCTCCAGGTTAAAGATATGTGGAGCTTTTGCCTTTCTCATACTTTTGTCCTTCTACTGGAAAATGTTCACGCTGGGACTGGTTTCATAACAGACTTGGCATTAAGCAGCTCCTGGGACCCCATTGCCAGAGAAGTTGCTCGGAGCAGGAGCAGTGGCATTGCTCTGCTTTCAACAGGGTCCTCAAACTTTGCAGGTGGGGTCTGAATCACTCCCTTGGGGATGAAAAATATGAGAAGGAGGGTGGTGATATCTTTAGTGGGAGAAGGGAGAGCTCGGCGCCGTGCTCTGTGCTCTCCTGGGGAGTCCTCAGCACTGTTTCCCTGCTGGAAATCTGGGGGATTGGGATGGGGAGAAGCATCCAGCAGTCCCCTCGGACAGGGCTGCTCCAGGGAGCAAGGAGCCCTGTGGCAGTTCATGTCACCTGCTTCACGACGTGCCATAAACCCTCTGCAGTGACCAGCATCTTCCTCAGAGCAGAGTTTGCTTATAGAAGGGGAAGGCAAACGGCTGAGGGACCTGCTGGGGCTGGGGAAGGGTGAGCTGAGGGGCAGCTCTCCACCCCCAGATTCATCAGCTGGGACCTGCTTTTCCCTCCAGCTCCTCCGACAGCACGGGGTTGGAGGGGCAGACCCCCCACCTCTGGCTTCCCCACCGAGGAGAGAATGAGGCTGGCTCTCTCTGCCTTGAAAACTACACAGATTTGAGACTATTTCCCCTCCTGCAGGTTTTTCCATGGAGAGGAGCGTAGAAGACATTACTATTTATAGTGCACAGTACGTGTACCCAGCGTGACATCCACTGGCTTTTCAAGCAAACATCCTACCAGTTTGGAGGGGGGGAGGCTTTCCATCTTGGTGTCCTCGAGATGCCCTGTCCCCTCTCACAGGGTGGTGGGCAATCACACAGGGGTAGCACCCAGCTCCAACTGTCTTTAGGGGTTTTTTTCCACTTCTTTTTAGATGAAGATACTTGCCCCCCTGCTGCAGAGCTGCTCAGGAGGCTCAAAGTCAAAGCAAGTTTTCAGCACAAATAATGTGAGTTTCGAAGGGAGGGAGAGGAAGCCAAAGAGATGAAGGTGAAAGGGGATGACAGAGCATCTGCAGGTTCTGGTTTGGGGGTGGTCGGCTTGTATGTGTGGAGATGAAGATGGAATTAGGGGTTTTTGGGGAGTTTTCAAGGGGATGAAGGCCAGTGGTGGGACTCAGGATTCCCACTGGGTTTCACGGAGTCTCTTTGTGCTCGTGTACAGGCTTGGGAAACCAGAACTTCTTCCTCTGAGCTTGATTCTTCATGTGGAAAAGATAGCTGAGAATGGCAATAAAAATAACAGTAAGCAGTTGGAAAGGCCCAGCTCAAATCGTGCTCTGTCAACAGCTTTGCAATCTGTATAAATACGAGCAGAAAGACAAACAACTCTGATTTTCCTTTAAGAATGTGAGTATCCATTGTCGTAGATTTAAATTAGGATGTTTTACTTGTACTGTATGTAAATTCCTTCTTGGCAAATAACCCATGTCCACTAATGTATGTGTATTTTGGGTCTGTATAGTTCTGGTCTCTGTGAAATACAATGAAATCTGATAGCACACAGAAATACTTGCATGGAATGTCAGATTTTTTTGTGTGTGTGTGTGCTTCTCACATATCCATAAAAGAGTTTACACATTTCTAATTACTCATTCAAAAAGAGACTTTACAGCACTTTTAAAAGAGAGCCAATTTTTTCCCCACTGTGCTCTGTTTTTACAGCTTGTGGAAAGCTTATTTAACGAAAGTTTAAGTAATCAGTGAAAGTCATTTTTGAGAAGAGACTGACAGATATGAAGCCTCTTTTCACACTTCATAAGAGGTGGAGATAGTAGCCATAAAATTTACAGCTGAATAGTACTCTGTTTAGGTTAAGTTATGGAATTATTAGTGTTTTGGGCGCATGAGAGGTTTTAAGGTGGTGAAGTATTTGAAATGCTGACATATACTTGGTGTAGCTGAGCTGTAAGTGTGCAGCACTAACAGCAACCACCAAACCCAGCAACCTGCACGCTCCCACGGGGCTGATGTTGGGCTAAAAATATGTGTTTGCAGCTGACTTAGCTTCATGAGATATTAATAAAAATCCTAACGATATGTTCTGCTCGCAGAGACTCACCTCTGGCTATGAAAGTATGAATTCCTGGGCTAAGGAAATGAGTGGAGAGGATGGGTTGTTGAGAAAGGAGTTAGCAGGGAGGTCAGTGCCATCAGCATCTCCGTCCCAGCTCCTGCAGGGCAGGGACACACAAAATTTTACTATATGAGACACCTGGCAGCTGAAAATAAGTGATTTCTTCCTGCAGTTCAGGGCCAATTATGTGTTAAAAAGAGCTGAATAAAAGAGGAAGAGCTTGGCTGGATCATGAGGCTGAGAAATGAGAAATCTCCATTTCAGCTCATACAAACTCTTGGAGATAGTAATAACCATTTCAGTGTGTGTCTTTCTAAATATCATGAGGTGCCCAGATGTCATGGCAATAGGTAGCACATACAAATACTTACAACAGCCTATAAATAAGTGAAAAAAAGCAATTAGTGAAGGCATTTAAATGTTATGCTCTTTGTACCATCCTCTCAACCTATTATTTTTATTTTTTTTGGTAGTACTTTAAATGCACTTTTACTTACCCAGGAACAAAGAACAGAAAGGATTTCATAGTTCTTTAAAATAATATAGATTGGGTGAGCTGGAGTCCAGTCCTGCAGTTACTTTGAGCTTTGCCATTGTGGAAAACGTGTGTGTACAGTGTGCCTTGGGATAGCTGATACACATGGTCCCATTAGCTGCTGTTTTAACAAGCATTTTACCTAAATATACAGCGAATACTCCTGTGTGTTTATGCAATGCAGGAAAAGTGCTTCTCCTATCAGAGAGTTGCAAAAAATGGAATGAATTGCAAATACCTCTGGAATCTGTTTCAGCTGGTTTCCTGGGTGTTCAACACTTAGATTTCAGGTAAGAATCTCAATTAAAGAAGTGCCTTGATTATGGTAGAAGGTAGATAGATAATGTCACCTACCTGAACATAAAAACAAATAAGGGTTTGGTTTGCTCTGTAAATGCTGTAGGTACTCCTTTCAAGAAGAAAGGTTTAGGATCATCATAGTATCATACGACGTTCCACCTAGAAGAAATTAAGGTCTGAGTCTTTTAGTACCACTAGAAACTCAACCAGAACTTAATTTTACATTTATCAATGGACTTAATTCCTGTGCTTTAATATCAACAAGGTGTCAGGGCATCAAACACAGCCCCAGTGCACCAAATACAGAAATTCTGGGGGGGGCTTGGACTAGATGACCTTTTGAGGTCCCTTCCAAAGCAAAGCTTTCTATGATTTGTCAGAGCCTACAGGTTTTCAGCTTTAACTGTTAACACCAACAATTCCTAAACCCTGTTCAGCTGACTCTGAAAACCGTATTCGGGAGGCGTTCAGCGATCCTGCCTTCAAAGGGTTAATCTGCACCATGTTCTGCTCAAGAAAAGGAAAACTGTCACCCTGTCATTTTAGAGTCTGACACTAAGCTTGTCAAAAGAGACAGCTGTTAAACTGAATTACTGTTGACACGCAGAGAAACGGCCCTTGCCAGATGTAAAGGACATCTGCGGCAATGAAGTGGTACAGGGTGGCTTTTAAAATGTGGTCATACTGGTATTTGAATAGAGCATCTATGGCATTAAAACGTGGCCTTGACTCAGACAGTTTAAGGCAGCGAACCAGAGCCAATGAGAAGCACAAAGAAGTGCTGATCTGTTGCTGTATCCATAACTTATGCATGGATGTGAAAACAGAGCAGTGTCAAAGCTATTAAGCTCTTATCTTGTATCCAGGAGGATGTGGGTTTGAAACACAGTGGGAAATATTTGGTGTTTCTGGGTCCTCGCATGTGCTGGTAGGTGAGGTGTGAATTCATAAGGTGGATTAGGCAGGGAATGAATAGAAGCAAGTCTTGTCTTCAGCTAAAAACTGCTCAGAGAGGAATTGCAAAGGGTTTTAAGCTTAGGGAGTGAGGGCTGGATGTGGCTCACCAGTGCTCCCAGTAAGGCTGCTGGTGTGCAGAGCCCCTGGCTGGGTGCTGGGGAGGTTGTCCTTCAATGAGGGGAGCAAACAGAAATGGAAATAGCTGCACAGAGAAGCCCAGAAAATTTCATTTGTGTATCTGGCCGTGATTTTCATCAAAATGTTGGGATACCAAATTCATTTTGTAAAAAATCGTAGGTATTATAAATATTTTATAAGCTAGCCTGCAGTGGGGAGTTCTGCACGTGATGAAAGCGTGCCACTCTGATGGGTGTGCTTTTAGGGTAGAAATAAAGCTGGTGTGGGGAAAAAAAAAAGTCTCAGTTAAGCAATTTTGTTAAATGTATGAAAAATGAAACGTTATGAGATGAAGCATGTATTCATTACGGAGAGAAATTGATGTTTGAAGCTAAAAAAAAAAAAAACTAAATTCAGGCCAAACATCATTTTGAATATGTTAGCAGATCATATCTTGATGATTTATTTGTATGTTTAGTGGTGGCAGAAACCGAAGAGTTTGCCATCTGGGGGGGAGAAGTCAAATGATATTTCTAAATCATAAAGACTAAGCGGCTCCTTTCGGCAGGGAAGCAACAACAATTTGCTCTAGGCAAGCAAAAAATGCTGGAGGAGGTGGGGGTGAGAGGTGTTTTCTTCTCTGTGAGGGGCAAGTTTGCTCTTTGAGCACCTGGGTTTGGCTCCAGAGGAAGGCTGGTGTTAGATGAGGTGGACTCGTTCTCCTACACTTCCCCTAAGGGTGGTGGGAAGACCTGGGCTCATCTAGGGCTTGAGAGGATTTGGGCTGGTGCCCTGCCTTGCTCTGAGAGCATCTCTTGACCACGGTGAGCACTTAGCATCCCGTGCTGCCCACACTGCCTCGCTGTGCCAAAGGGTGGAGGTCTGTGCCCGTGGTCCAGCTGGATGATCTCCAGCTTGCTGGAGAGAGGCGTGGTGCTGTGTGATTTATGGAGGGCTGCTGGGTGCTGCTGCTGCTGCCAAATGTCACCCAAGGGCCACCTGCACGTGTACCCAGCCGTGCCCCCACTGGGCCATATGGCCGTGGTTAGATGGGGCACAGCAGGAGGTGGCTTTACAAGTACAAATATCTGTGATCTAACACAGCCCATCCCGAAATCACATCTATCAACTGCTGCCAGAGCTCTGCCATGCAGGAGGAGGCAGTGAGGGGGGTCAGCGTTTAACCAGGGGGGCACGGGCACCCAACAGAGAGTGGTGGTTGTGTCTGTGCACTCTCCAGGAGTCAACGACTTGTCCTTTGCCCCAGCCTCTGCTTTTGGAAGAAGCAGTCAGGATGAAGATGCTCCCCTGGGGTAGGAGCACATAGGTAGGTTTTTGGGTTCACAGTGTTGGGTGAGTTGGTTCCTTGGGAATGATGTAGCTGCTGACAGCAGCTCATTTCTCACCCTGTAGGGTTTGGTAAGATCTTGGTGACAAACACTGGAAAGGAAATGTAAAGAAGAATGTTTAATTGAAAAAGATTTGAATGCATTTTTAGCTTGTGGATGACCAGGGAGAAGGTGGCTGCCCAGCAGGACCACCACCATCCCATGTGTGTGCTCTGGGGACCACTGGAGCTTCCAGCCTGATGGGGTAAGGGCAAGACAGACCTAGGAGGAAATGACTTCTCCAGTTCAGCTGGGCTGCAGCTCAGTGTTGGAGGTTTTATCCAGTGCAGACTCACCTATTTACGTTGGTTTAACTACTCTGTAATTATTAACTTTTCACAAACAAGCCCAAAGTGGAGCATGAAAATAAACAGGAGCAAGCTTATTATTAGACAGCAGGTTTTTCTGTGATAGCTCTTACAATATGACCATTAATTTATTAAAGCTCACCATGACAAAATCTCTTTCTCCTCATCTAAGCTCTTTCATACAGCTTCCAGTTTTGATTGACACCAAAACAAAATAACCAACCTACAAATTATAATGTGTGATTTAAATGATGTATAAATATGTTACTTGGATCACCCGTGAGCAACTTATGTCATTTTAAGAAAACAAAATGTATTTTACCAATGTATTATTTATTATTTTCTTAATGGTTAGACTTGATGATCTTGGAGGTCTTTTCCAACCTAAAGGATTCTATGATTCTATTCTTTTTAGTGATTAATGGTTAATTATTAGTTATTTATTAGTTTTATTTGTTATATTTATCACAGAATCACAGCATGTTAGGGGTTGGAAGGGACCTCCAGAGATCATTGATATAATTTATATTATTAATTACCAATAACAAGGCAGGATACAGCTCTTCTTGTGAATATTGTCACTGCATGCTTATATTAATTGTAATAATTAAACCTGGGAAACAAAGTAGCCCTCTATCCACAGCATGTCATCAAGTAATCAGGTCCAGGTCAGAATTAAAATCTATGTCTTCCTCTCAGAAATTGCACCCCAACTTTGTGAGCTGTCAAGCAAATTTTTGCCATGGAACTCACCCCAAATTTCAGGTTTTTAAAGGTGTTCTGACTCACCTGTCAGTTGAGGCTGGAAGGACATCTCCCTTTCTTATTTTATTGAGCTTTCTGAGTGTTGGGTGTTGACTGGGAGATGTTCTCTGCCCGCTGTGTCCTGACAGAGTGAACAGGGCTGAACTCCTCCAGCTGAACCTCCACCCCCAAGCTTTAGTTTCCCATCTCAGCATCACAGACAGCATGGGAACTAGGTCACCAAAGACAGACAATAATGCACAATGGCTTGTTGTAATCCACCCGTTTGTCTAGGACACCAGAGATCTCCAGGGAGGGGAAGGACTCTGCTACGTTTGAGATGTCCTTGTTTCAATTTGGGATTTCTAATTCAGCTTTAGCCTGATAACTCTGCATCACTGTAAAGAGGATCTCACACAAATGGAAGTCACTCTGTCCAAGGCCATCGGTGCCATGGGCTCAGAGTTTGCTCAGTAAAACCACTTTATAGCACTAGGACTTCGTGACTGCTATTAAAATAGTCTAATTTGACTGCACAAGTCCTGTAGTGGAAGATGGGGCTCTTGCCCCTAGAGGTTCGCAGAATAAAATGAGTTAATAGCATGTTTTAGGCTAGATTTGAGTGCACGTTATAAATTACTAATTTAATTCTTCAATGTAGCCTTTTCCCCTGCTTAGATTGTGGTTTCTATGAATATTTTCTTGCATAAAGGTATTAATATTTTTTTTCCCCCTCTTTCTTTGTGGCATGAACGGAGGAAATCTGGATTTGCATACTGAGGTGGTCGTTACCTTTGTATGCTGCAGCTCCGCGTGCAGTCAAAATACCAGGCAACATTTATTCTGGATTTATACTGTTTAATACTGCAGAGAATTTGGGGTCTTCATAAACTACAACCCTGCCACCTCCCAGATATTTTCAGTGGTGCAAAATCTTTTGTGAGCCAAGGTAGTTTGCAGTGTGACTAGTCTCAAGGTAAGGTCAGGAGGAATTCTGTTGTTTCCCTAGCATGGTTTTCCCCTCTGTGTAATTTTTGAAGGTCAACTGAAAGTTACTCTTTGCTGTCTGTTTTCCTAAACCATGTTCTGTATAAATATATTGATATATAATCAAGATGACTCAAGTTAAGGAGAAACCAGAGATGTGCCAAGGAGGAAGGTGGCTCCTTTTTCATCTTTCCATTGAGAATGTTTCTTGTTTCAGTGTCTTCTTCATTACCATTTAATCTTTTTTGGAAGCATTGTGAAAAGCCAGGTAATACCTTTAGACCTGGCCCATGTCCACAGGAGTGTTTTAAGATTAATTTCATGTATACAAACAGCTTCTCCAAACATTGGTCTTTTTTCTTTTTAACTATAAACGTAGGTATTCTGCTCTTCCTGCTTTGTTTTTTATTTTTAAAAATGCTGTTTATTGCACTGAACTGAGTGGCCATGCACTGACCAGACTTCTTCTCTAAATTAAATGGAAAAACCACTTTTTTGGCATATATTTTCTCATGTAATTAACTATCATTGTATTAGAGTTATCTAATTTCTGTTGCAGGAACAGAGTCTTTTGCTTTTTCTATTTTTTTTTTCCAAATTCCATAAAAGCTGTAGGTATAGGTAAAGGTGAGGAAAGAGGAGTGCAGGTATTGGTAGTATTCACTGAGTAGCTGATTTAGAGATATGGAAGTCCCCTGGGGCTGACTTGCAACCAGATGACCAACACACTTTGCATTTTATTTATCTGGCTACTTAACACTTCTTACTGTTTCTTTTATATGAATTAATTTATGCTGTGAAGCCCTCCTTTCAATAATCAATGACTCATTACACTGAAAACCTGCAGGAAATATTAATTAAATGGAAAGTGTGCAAGAGGAACGTTCAACTTTTGTATTCCTAGTGACCCAGATATTTAGTGTTTGCTTTATGCTGAGTTCTGAGGAATTCCAGGAGAGGTTTTTACCTTGAGCCACGGGGAGTTCAGATGGCTTAGAGCGTGGTGATATTTCCCAGACATACCCAATCCAGTTCATTTATCATCAATATCCACAGGAAATAATAATCTGTTTATACATCACATTTCTCTGAGCTCTGTGAGGTTCTTGTCACGAATTCCTTCCAGCTGCTTTTCTCATTCCCACAGAAGAATTGCATGTGAAGGGTTACTGCTTACCCATCAGTTACTCTAACAATTATTGACTGGTAACCACTGGTAATTCCAACTCTCTGACAATCTCTGATAAGGATTTTGTGTAGTTATTATGCTCTAAAATGTTGCTTCACCCTTAAAGGTCTTGAACTTCAGGCTGGGTAGCTGCCACAGCCACCTTTTCTGGAGCCTTGAATAGGGAGAGGTTAATAATATGGGGAGATGCTGGGTAAAGGTAAGAGTCTGTTCAGAACTCCTGCAGTCCAGGTTTCTTTTGTTCTTCTCAATGATTTTTGGAGAAAGTAAGTTAAGTGATACCATAAATTAAAGCAATTAGAAAAATAGTAAAGTAAAAAAAAAAGCTGCTTTCCTTGACATTCTTTGCACTGCTGGTTTTTGCAGTACACCAGCTTTCAGGTTTGGTTTGTTCCCCCCTGAATCACTCTTCACCTCCATTAATTTCCTCATCTCTATTGTAGATTTATGTTTTCTTTAAGGTCAGTGGGTACTTGTTCCAGTTTAGCAAATGATCAAACACAAGCTGAGATTTCTCCATCCATTTCCAGCAATAATAACTTTATTTTTAAAGGAATCAGGGAAAAGAAGGAGAATAAAAAAGAGAGGAATGAATTCTCTCTCTAGTTTTAAGGCAGCAAGAATTTAAGTCAATTTAGCTCAACATGCTAATTAAGAAGGCCAAAGAGCTGTAAAGTATAAAAATAGAGAGGGTGAATTCTCTAAAGTGTAGGGGACCAACAGAAATCTGGATGAATACATGACACTGCCTCTGCTTTAGGTTGCCAGCTAATAAATGGCATTAAAAAGGGTGGCAATGCATGAAAGCTTTTTGTAATACTTTTTGATTTTTTAAGGCAAGCAGTTTTAAGTGCTGTAGGACAGGGAAGGGAGTACTGTAAGGGTAAGCTAGGAAAAAAAAGATGTCAATCCCAAACGGATGAAATCTGAGAGACAAATTCACACCTTACCCCCTAACTCTGGGGTTTTATGGGGAAAACAAACTAAATGCTATAAATGCTGTACTGGATCTCTTTGTGATTCAAAAGCTGGGTATTTTCCTTGCTCCTGTGTAATTTTATTGAAGTAAAATTACAGAAAGCTTTTGCCTGGATGTTTTGGCCCAATCTTTTCAGTGCTTCAGGGGACTGCTATAGGTTACAGGGATGGTTTTTCAGTCTAGCTTCTCCCTCGCCAGCCTTTGCAATTCATCAGGTCTGATGGATTATAGCACTTTGGAACTCACACGCTAAATTCTGACGGCTACAAAACATAAAAGAGGTTGAATTGTGTATATTTCGCCCTCAACCTGCACTATATTCCTTGAAGACAATAGAAAAGCAATCATATAAAGTTGTCTCTTTATTTGGTGGTGCTTTAATATCAGAGGAGACTTGCTTGCAGTTAAGAAAACCTTTGTTGCAGAACTAAAAATGTTTGATAGCCTGTTGTATCAGATAAACTTTGTTAGTGCACAGTAGCACAGTGCTAATAATTTAAGAACTCACAGGATTTTCAGCAGTAAAAGATCCCAAATGAGTGCTAAGCTCAGTGGGAAAATGCAGGACATAAATCTGCAGTGAGAGGAGTGGAACTGGAAGGGAACGGTTCTGCACTCGATTTTGGGAGCTCCAAACCATTACTGAAGGATGTTAGAGTGAAACAAAGTGAGGAGATGACGTCTCGGGGCATAAATGTTAATTTCAAAGAATTTTCATGTTAATGTTGGTTAAGAATCCATCTGGAAATCCTCAGCTCGCTGGAGACTGCTGCTGTCATTTGGCATAGGGGGAAATGATCTGGTCTAGTGGAGGGATCAGCCTCTCACTGCTGTTTATTCTGCAATACACAGTTAGGAAAAGTGGTCACAGGAGGTATCGAGAAAGATGGAGAAAGAAGAAGAAGAATGCAAGAGGAGCAGGGCCAGTGTTGATGGATAAACTGGTTTCCTGTGATGGGATGAAGAACATCAACTCGTAAAGAAGAACTGATGCTTAAGCTAAGGGGTTGTCACATCCAGACTCAGCCAGGCCTGGATGACTTCAGAAGTAATTCTGAAGTTGAATCTGGGAAGAGCAAAGCCACCAGAGAAAGGCAGCAGAGGAATTTGATGAGGAAGCCTGGAGAGAAGACGTGGTGCCACGAAGGGGGAGAACACTTGGGCACCTGTTGTGACAGCTGTGGCTAAGCATACAATGACCAGATCAGGGGCAATAATGAGAGAATCTGCTCATTTAAGAGTGTATATACAAACCCAGCAGGGACATGAAACTGTTTTGCTTTGTTTTACTGATAATGTGTTATTGGAGTCATGTCTCTGGCTGTGTCCTAGAGTGGGTTCAAAACAATTACTTATATAACACAGGATGCATTTAAGTCAGGGAGGACTGGGAAGGGAGAAATGTGTGTATCTCCATTGCTGGTTAAGAAGCAAAATGAAATTATGCTTTTTTTCTGAATAGATTTATTGATTTCCATTTCTCTGACCCGGGGCTGTCTGTCTCATAGGCTGGATGCCCCTTGCAAAATTTGAACTTGCAAAGTAATCAGTGAATTGGATTAAACCCCATACACAGCTCTTGCCAGCTGCTGGTTCATACCCTGACCAGAATTGCATTATTCTAAAAAGGAAACTCCTTAAAAATAAGCTCAGTCAGTGCCATCTCCCAAAGTTGGAGCCCACCTTTGGATGGCTCCAGGCTGGGCAGTGGTGGCCAGGGCAGACAGGCACTTCTAAAGCAGAGCATTCCAGGAAAGCAGGAATCTTCTGGATCAGCTTTGGGGTTGAAAAGCCTGATTTTGAAGTGGTGAATACATGGCTCTAGCAAAACCTCATCTGTGTGTGACAGAAAATTGCCTTTGCTGCTCCCTCACAGAGCAATATGCAAGGCAACATCAGGGACACTAAAACTCAGCAGCTCTTTGGGCACCAAAAATTAGCACAGCCCAACACAGCTGCCTGCACTGCAAACCTGACCCACAGTTCATGGCCTTCTGTGCAAGAAGAGCCACTGCTACTTTAAATGAAAACCATATTGAGAAATTTTGACCACAAAGGCAAGATTGGTGGAATGTAAATACCTGGTGGGTGCAGCCAACCAGCACAAAATCCATTTAGAGGGAGCTGCAGCTTGGTCCTGCCTAGAGTGCACTGTGCTTACAGGTCATCGTGGACAAGGAGTAAATTACAGCAAGGTTTGTCAACTAATTTGGTGGAGGTATGAATTCTTTATCTCTTATCAACGTAGGGAAGCACCGAGCACCTATAAACCATTCATCTCACTTTGGCGTCTGGTTTAAATTGAATTAGAGTTGTTCTGATTTAATTGGAAAAAATGGAGGTACCTTTGAATATAGAGGTGTCAGATGGAGTATCTTGGATAACATTTACTGCTGGGAGATCCTCAGGGCAATGGGTCAAGTAGTTCAGGCTTTTTTTTTATTCCAAAATGAACAGCCATAAAAATTGTTTATAGGGTAAGATCTCTCACTCTCAAGCAAATACAAAAGATGCTCATGGTGCCAGCACCTCACCAATGTGAAAGGAGTTTGTAACAGTGTGGATGAGTTCGTGTCTCTCTTATACCTGCAGCAGTTCTCCCTCCTTTCATCATTTTTTTTCATTCCTTTACTTTTATACATGGAGGATATTTAATAGAAAAACTTCATTTCTTCACCTTTTATCCTTATCCTAACTTCTGCTGCTGCTGTCAGCGTTACAAATTTCATTAACCACAGCAGGAAAACAATCAGATCAATTCATTATTTTTTGAAAAAATCCATCACAAAATTGTTTACCTTTTATTCCCATCATTTCCATGGGGATTATAGATAAGGCTGTAACACCTAAACACAGTTATGGCATGTTTTATAACACACATGTGGCATAGATAGTTTCAACTACAGTGGTAAAAAGCCCCAGTGGGTCACTTGAATCTAATTTCATTTTAATTTGACTTTAAATCAGTGATATTTTATTTTTTTTTAATTGAATATTTAATTATTTTCCCCTTTTAAATTCTTTAAAATCCTTTTATAAAATGAAAAGTCATTGCTCAGCCTTGGAGTCCTACACACAAAACCTGAAAAAAAGCATTTTCCCTAAAAACCATGCTCTCAATGGGATCTGCATTGATGCCTGCTGATGAGGAATAAATATTGCTCTCTAGGTAGTGCCTGGAAATTCTAATTCATTTCAGAGACACCCTAGTTTTGCCCACGTCTGCAGATTTCAAAGCTGTGCCTTCACCCATTTTGACACCAGGCAACGATGTCTCTGAGCTCTCAGATGGCTGGAGTTAGGAAAGGATAAAACAAACAAACCCAACCCTTTCAGCCTTGGCAATCTAATTCTCAGTGGACAGATGCCCCGGTGCTAGAAAAGCCTCATCCCCATGCAAAACCTCTTGGCAGTGTCAGAAAAAAAAGGAGGAGATCTTCTAGTCATGGGCTCCTGATCTCCAAAGGGATGGTGTTGATGAGCACGGGGAAGCTCCTGGGGGAACATGCATCCCCTCTGAGCTTGCTGTTCTCCTTTGTGCATGAGGGAGTGATTTCTGCTCTCTCAGATAATCATTCTCCAGTTGCCTCTGGACAGTGATGGATTAATGGGTGAAGGTCCAGCTTTGTGCATTGAGGTTTGTGGAACGAGCTGGGCTCCTTGTTAGACTTTGTGGATGGCATCGTTAATTAATTAAATGGTATCGTTAATTATGGATTTAAATATTTTATTGGATGCTTACCCATGAGGAATTGACTAAACCTTCTAAGAAAATGAGAAGCTTGGGGGGTTGTGTTGGCACACTGGCAGGGACAGCCCTGTCCTGCTGGTATATAGTCACTACTCTGTGCCCTTGAGGGCCACCCCTGGAGGTCTCAGGACAGATCTTCTCTTGATCAAAGCAGGGCAGGGGGGTGAGGATTTGGGCTGGTCTCCTGCCCATGTAGGGAGTCCACGTTCAGCTGAGCACCTGAGGACACTTTTGGTGGGGCATGGCTCCATCACAGCCCAGCCTGGAGAACCTGTACCCACCACGATGCACCAAACCAGCCTAAAAGTCTCACGAGATGCCTTCAAAAACCCTCAGAACCCACTGAATTTATCATATGAAAAACTGGCTCTGCCTTTGAATACAGGTTTTGGTACAGATGAGGTTTTTCTCTTTGGCTAATGATTTGTTTTTAATGTCACACATGGTATCCTGAGAACTTGCAGCATTCAGGCATTTTTAATGAATTCGTGTTGCTTGCATATTAGGAGGAATATTTCCACTGCAGCAAGCACCATAAAGAGTTTCCACACCGGGGTATGTTATACTGCCACCAGAATTGGTTCTTCTGATGGTTCATTTCTTTTATGCTGAGAATTCAGGACCAATTCAGCTCGGTTTTATGCATCATTAGAGATTTACAATTACTTTGCTATAGTTTCTTTCAGGAAGCCTCTCTCTCATGGTTAATGCCACGGGAGCCCTGTTGTGTCGGGGCTGGTATTAGCCACCTTCTAGCAATAAAGCGTTTGAGGAGGATTTAGAATTATGAGTGGCTAAATTCTCTGTGCAGCAACTGTAATTCTGTCAGCCCTTGCTGAGGCTGGGTTGAAACTTTCTCTCCTTTCTCCTCATCAAGTTATATATAAAAAAAAATACTGTTTCTTCAAGAGGTTCTTAATTGTTTCCACGTAATTTTTTTGCACTCGGAAATGAGGAATTGTGAGAAATTCCATTTGGATTTCATGATGCTTAAAATACATTAGGTTGTGTTAGTGTGTAACGAAGAGAAGGCCTGATTTTTATCTCACTTTTAAAAAGTAATAATTATTTGTGACTCCCTTTTGATTTTTAGTTTAGTTGCTGAGCTAATGGATGTCACAGGCCTTGCCTTTGGACAGTAAACAGTGTCTTATAATCCACATAATTCACATTTTAGATAAATACACAGAAATAAACACGAGACGCAGCGAGTAATGTGGGCCTGATCTAAAGGCCATTAAAATCAATGGAAAGATTTCAAATTAACTTTTATAGCCTTTAGATCAGGCTCTAAATGGGCGAATTACAGTTATGGAGTTTCCCATTTACATACCTGTGCGCTGCGTTTAATGTATTTTTATGGAATTGAAATTACTTGCTACTCTTTTTTCATGCCTTTTTTTTTTTTTAAGGATCAGAATGTGCCAAGGGCATCAACAGCAGTTTTCCCAGGCTTCAG